>NC_056744.1:1760083649-1760191149 GCF_019279795.1 Protopterus annectens | reverse complement strand
CGCCATGTTCTATGAGTTCTTCAACTCGTAACACATAGCGAGATATTTTAAAAAAGTAACGGGGATCTTCATTTCTCCGTTGCTATCTCTGCAGACAAGAAAAAAGAAGAAACAGGAGATATACAAATGGAAAATGTCCAGGCACCCAGACCCTTTTCCATTAGTATACTCTTGGATTTACAAAGGGCACTCTGTTTGGGCTGACCAGTTAGTGTACTCATTTTTGTATGTTAATGGCCAGTCATTGTATAATATAACATACATATTTAGATACACATTACAATTTGACATTTAACTTCTATGACATCCCCCTATGTGCTTTCATTACATTATATTCTTGTGTGACTATACTGGATGGGGCATGTGTGTTTATATGGGGGTTTCACAACTTTTCTATATTGACATCTAACTTTTGGAACTGCTACACTACCCTGGTTGACAAAAAATAGTTGCTACATAATTTAAATTTACCAAATTAATTTTAACACTACTTTCACATGAGAAAATAATTAGCTTGTTTTCGGACTTGAACCATGAACACATGCATGTAAAGCTGCAACTCTAAACACTACACTATGTCAACTTGGAAACTTCACCTGTCTATTTTCATTTAGCTCCTATGGGATGTTTAAGCTGTGATGTACACACCCACTTAGCTACACTTAAACATTCCTAGGGCATTAAAAATAAGGATATATTATTATTATTTTTTTAGGTAACATGGGTGTGTATTGTGGTGTTCTGACAACTGCTTGGGACTGTGTTTTTGATATAATGGCAATGACTGGGCTATTAGGATTCTGTGCTTATTTCAGGCTGATGCATGACATGTTCTCTATGGACTTTCTTGTTTTCATGGGCCTGTGCTTATTTAACTTTGGGAGATTTATCCCGTTATGTGTGCATACCTCTCAACCTCTTAGAACAAGAAATCTGGACATAGCCAAAAAGAAAAGTGGGACAAAGGCCCAAACATAGGGACAATTTTTAAATATTGCTCTTGCCAACTTAGAAACTTGATAGAATAACAGGCTTTGTATTGGCATGAATTTTCTGAATGGTATAATGTCTGAGACTCAAATGTCTCAAATTTTTTCCCCAACATCGGACTTTAATGATTTTACACAAATTTGCCAGAAAACCACAGAATCTGTATGGGTGAAGGGTATGTGTGTACATTTGCACACATTTCCTGCTTCTGCAGGATGCAGAAGTGACGTACAGTGCTTTAGCAATGCAGGGGGTGTGTCACAGAAGCTGTGACACACCCCCTGTATTGCTTTCCTCTTTGCCAGTTTCATTTCAGTGTCCGCGGAGTATTTTACATTTCAGTGTTCGTGAACACTGAAATAATGGCATAATATTAGAGCTACGCTCTAATATTATACCAGTACAGCTTAGAAAGTGCCATACGGCACTTTCTGAGTGCAGGGGGTGTGTTTAGTCACACCTCCTATGCTTGTACATGGATCGTGTCCATGTAGAGAATACAGCGGTGCTTCTTCATTAATATGCAAGGCGCGCTGCTGCTCTACATGGGCATGACCCACTCCATGCAGGAATAGCACTATTCCTGCATGGAGCTTAATGAATCCTGGGGAGTGTCAAGATGTAATGTTTTGGACAGTAAAGAAAGAGTAGAGTTTGAGTCTTCTAAATGCCATCTAAGTTAGATCAATTCTTTTCAGAAATAATGTGAGATTAATTTATGCATTTATTCTCTGATTTCCCAGTTAGCTCATTCGCTCTTATAGTTCCCTTTTTGTTTGCTTCCAGTTAACATCCATAACTCTTTATGGCATCCGCAGCTTTCTTAGGCCTGGCTTCTTTAACTAAGTGATTTATCAGCTAATAATAGGCAATATTAGAAAAGGCAAGGATTTATTAATAAAATGACACTAAAATTGTTAATCTAGGATGTTTTGCAGTGGAATTAATCACTTTTTACCACTTATTCATATTTTCATATTTATGTTCATATTTTCACAAGTGAGAGGCCTACATGCCATTTTGGGGATATGGTGTGAAATACCATGATCAGAAGCAGGAAAATCCATTGTCGTTGTCAATTTATATCACAACATACTGGAGAAATTGCTAATTTTTTATTAGTAATTATGAAAATAAGTAATATTTCCATATGTACTTAATGCTTCAAAAAAAAGTCACTTACAAGCTATTGCATGGCATCAGGTGAAACCTTAAATGTTGACGAAGAAAACTTTCTTTGATATTTACACTATAAGTTTTATATCTTGAGAAATTCTCAGTGTTATTTATATTGTTAATTGACATGTACTCAGTGAAGAATTTCTTGCTGTCATGTGAAAACTTATGTCTGGTTAGTAAAAAATGTATGGGTCTATATCATATAGTTGAAGTTTAATAACTTTGAACACGGAATGTTCGAGACATCCTGTTCGAAGTTAAAAAACTTCGACTATGGATAAAAAACAAAAAAAAGAAAAAATAAACTGTTGTAAGCAGGGGGCAAGCCCACCTGCAACCCCCACACCCCCCGCTACTTCAATATACCAACTCCGAGATCGCACCACATTGAACAAAATGGAAAACTCCCCTTACAGAGATTTCCTTTGAAATGCTTGAACTTCTGCAAATTTGAACTTATGGTCTCGATCATATGAGGTTCGAACTTGCAGAAGTTTGACTATCTGATAGGAACCCAAAGTGTTCTAACGATATATGCCAGTGTTGTACAGTTTCCAAGATATGACGATTTATAAAAGTTTAGCAACAAAAACATAATTCCGTATTTGTGTGAATTATTATTATATTATAATATTTACTGAAAGGCTATAAATGCAGTGGCAATTATCACTGTAAATAATACTTCTTACTGATAACATTATTATTTGTACAATTTTAATAGCTTTTATTGTTCACAAATTATTTACATTTGTTTATCTTATACTTTTAAGTTGATTTGTCAGAAGATGCTCTGGAATGCAAGGATGTGTGTAGGTTGCTAGAAGTGTGACATTCCATGCCACACAGGTGTTAATCAATTTCAGGACTGCAGAACCACTGGAGCTTATCCTGGTACTCACTGCTTACAAGGCAGAGAAACTAATTATGAACAAAGTGTCAGTCCACTGAATAGGAGAACAGATAATCGGGTCTTCATTATCTGTGCCAGGAAAAAATGAAATACAAAGACTGAAATATACTGTAAAGGGTTGATGGGCACTGAGCTATACTTAAGTGATAATATGGGTACAAAAATGTAACACTTAGATGAGGTTAACTACATGGAGTAGTAGAAATAACCCCTAATGGCAGGGTAAAATGTGTCACTTATATGCTAATTGGGATGAAAACAACCATATATTTATATACAGCTGTATGACTGGAACATCACCGGCTTTATTAACAAAAGTTAAGGCTGAAAAAATGGGAACACAACACATTGGCAGAACAATGAACTGCAAAGAGAGGCAATTCTGGGTTCATTTTGGGTGCTGAGAAGAGCAGTCTTACCAAACATCAAAGACTGAACTCAGATTGATTTAATGAACTTTAATTATACCCTGACATAGTCAGTGGGTCCATTCCTGTCAAGATATGTAAAAAAAATAAAAATATAGAGAGATTAAACAAAAACTTCAAATTACCTTCAATTCTTTAATGATACTTCCACTTGGCACAGAGGTATAAAGCCATGATTGTGCTCCAGATGACCTGTGTTCAATTAGCAGAATGGGTGTTGGAGGGGCTTAGTCAGGAGGGTAGGAGTGAGCTGCCCATGTCTGCTCACCCATCCGGGGAGGGGTGGGGTTGGGAGAGAGGTAGCCTAGGCTTGTTGTAATTAGCAGAGACTGAGACTGGCAGGTTCCGTTCTGCATAAGCAGCGATCTGCTTGTTTGGGATATTCAGCCTGCATGTCAGTGCACACGCATCTCTGGAGGGCAGCATCTCATGGGGCCGTAAGGCAGTTGTGAGGTGAGGTGGGAGCTAAACCATACCCCCATACAGCAGTATGATGCTGTACCAGCCTCCTTCATCCTCTCATTGGCCCTGGACACTAAATGGGTAGAGCCCAGGGGAAGCTGAGGATCCAGTGAATGGGAGAAAGGAGCTGAGGGTGAGCTGCGGGAAAGGGGAATACTTTAATGATACAGCTGTGATGGCAGAACTAGTGAGGTGTTTCTGGCATACAGGCATAAGAGAAGGCTTCTGACTTATATACAGGGCTACAGCAAATACAAAAAAAAAAAAAAAACCATATTTAATCATATGTATTAACTTTCATATTATATTGAAAATACCTGCAAATGAGTGATGCCATCTGTGGGAAGTAAACACCCAAGTGTTTGGTTCTTTGGAACTTCTGGCTTCTGAATTACATTGACAGCTTTATTCAACAGGTAGACTGTTTACAGGTAAGTTAGGGAATATGCTGAATGACCTATTATTCATTGTTGGGGGTGAAGTTTACTCTTCCTAAGAATACGTATGTTTTGGGTTCATAACTATAGAGAAATAATATTAAAGGAAGGACGATCTGTTGGGGTTGGAAGGGTACAAACCTTGTCAAGTAGAAGTTGATAGGCTATTATTTTCCCTACAACCTTTACTAGAATTTTTTGGCATTTACCTTTCTGAGAAGTACTATCTCAACATGTTTATATATAAACTGACTGTGGCTGATCAGATGTTTTTACCTCAATTTGCAGTAAATTAATTTTTGTGACATGTCACTTACCATGTTAGCTTATTCCTTTCTTACTTTATATCTGAGACTTACTAATGAATACCAACATCTAGACAGGTTGGCCTATTGGCACAGAAGCTGGATTTCCATCTATACGTTCAGGTGCCTTGATCTGGGAAAGGATCACTTTTCCTGGGGACATCTTGCATCACAGCCACAACTGTAGTGAACATTATTAGCAGTTAGAACCAGCCAGCATAGGATGCTTGCATCATCATGATTGCTGTGTGAGGCATAGCATTATAAAATTGAGGGATATGCCCTTGTCTGTGCGCTGCTAGTGTAATGGAGGACATAGACAGATGGTGAGGATGCTTATGTCAGTGTGGTCTTTGGGCAGGATGAACATTATAAGTATGACAGACATGGCCCTGCTTACTTATCCCTGATTGGGCTGAGAAAATCCACCTTTCCACTCACACAGGAATTACTGATCCCTGACTACACATAACTGGCAGAACAGAAAATACTACAGGTAACATTACATTTTCCACAAACATAAGTCCCTGCCTATGGTGGAGGAGGAGCACCAGTAATAACTAAGTCGTCGTTTGGTTATTTGTAAAGGGCAGGATGAAGTTGTCAGCAGGAAGATAGTATATAACTCCTACCAGAGTTGCGTAACACTGACTTGTGGCGAACAGGACAGGATGCTTACCTTAAGTAAAAAAAAAAGACATAGAAACAAACAAACAGACAAACAAACAAACAAACACACAAACAAACAAACAAACAAACAAACACACAAACAGACAAACAAACAGACAAACAAACAAACACACAAACAAACAAACAAACAAACAAATCTAAAGCTTAGTAAAGTCTGAAAAGTCCAGTCTTTCAAGAAAGAATTAATCCTCAGCTTTGACCACTACTACTCTCTTCTTCCCATTAGAAGAGACTGTAGTAAGACAAGTGCTAGAAATTTTTCACCTGTTAAAATACATTATTCATTTCACCCCAACAAAGCAGCTGCTTATTTCTGAATCCTCTCCTGGCACATTACAATAGTGACTTCTCCCTAAACAACAGGTGGTAGTTAATGATTCCTCACCTGTCACATCAGGTTGCTCATCACTTCATATAGGATAGGTAGCTATTCTTGTTTTCTCACCTGTCACAGTTAGGTTAGTCCCATTCCCTTCTCCAAAAATGGGTTTTTTTGCAATTACAGTTGAAGCTTGGCAATAGTAAATGCCCGAGTCATTCCGTCTGAGTTCAAACAGCTGCAGTGCACTGATAATGTTGCTGGGTTGCGTGATATTCATATTGTAAAAACTTTCTTTTCCTTTTACGGAATCCAGATATGTCCTTGGATGCAACTTTCCTTTGCACCAACGGATATGAAGATCCTTTTGCAGGGGACAGTCTGGCAGCTGTACCTCACACTGCATTGTCACTGTTCCTCCTGTATTAACTCTGATCACTGATGGATTCTGGATAACTGTCACTGAGTAAATGTTTGCTCCACATTTAGCTGTAGTAAAAGCAGAATAAAAAATCAAAATGTCAGTATTTAAGAACAAATAATACTTCTTATGCAAACCAATATCCTTGAGCTGAGTAAAGTATTTCCCTCCTTCTGGAGGACCAACCCAATTGTATCATCTGCCTGCACATATTCAGTTCATTCCTTCCATCGTGGTGAGAGATGTGCTTCCTTGGGCTAGACAAGTCCCTATGACCCATTCATTTCTGTCTGGTCATCCCAGTCAGCCCATTTGTTCTTTAAAGGAAGAAGTCAGGTGGTAGGTAGTGGGACATTATGCTGGGGATGGGGAAGGAATGTCAGGAGATGGAGAAGCAATGGCAGGGATGGGGAAGGATGGCAGGGAATGGGGAAAGATGGCAAGGGCTGGGGAAAGAATGGCAGTGGATGGGGAAGGATGGCAGGGGGTGGGGAAGGGATGGCAGGAGATGGGGAAGCATGGTAGGGAATGGGGAATGAATGGCAGGGGATGGGGAAGGATGGCAGGGATGGGGGAGGATGGCAAGGATGGGGAGGAATGGCAGGGGGTGGGAAAGGAATGTCAGGATATGGGAAGGAATGACAAGGATAGTGAAGCATGGAAGGGAATGAGGATGGCTGGGGATAGGGAAGGATGGCAGGGGGTGGGGAAGGAATGGCAGGAGATGGGAAAGGATGGTAAGGAGTGAGGAAGGAATGGAAGGGGGTGGGGAAGGAATGGCAGGGGATGGGGAAGGATAGTTGGGGGTAAGGAAGGAATGGCAGGGGATGGGGAAGGATGGCAGGGGTTGGGGAAGGAATGGCAGGGGACAGAGAAGGATGGCAGGGGATAGGGAAGGAATGGAATGGGGATGGAGAAGGATGTCAGGAGATGCAGAAGGGAGGCAGGGGGTGGAGAAGGATGGCAGGGGGTGCGGAAGGAATGGCAGGGGATAGGGAAGGAATGGCAGGTGATGGGGAAAGAAGGTAGAGGATGGGGAAGAATGGCAGGTGATGGGGAAAGATGGGAGGGAGTGGGGAAGGATGGCAAGGGATGGGAATGAATGGCAGGGGATGAGAAAGGATGGCAGGGGGTGGGGAAGGAATGGCAGGGGGATAGGGAAGGATGTCAGGTGATGGGGAAGGAATAGCAGGGGATGGGGAAGGAATGGAAGAGGATGGGGAAGGATGTCAGGAGATGAGGAAGGATGGCAGGGAATGGGAAGGATTGGTAGGGGATGGGGAAGGATGGCAGGGGATGAAGAAGGATGCCAGGAGGTGAGGAAGGATGGCAGGGAATGGGAAGGAATGGCAGGGGATGGGGAAGCATGGCATAGGATGGGGAAGGAATAGCAAGTGGTGGGAAAGGATGGAAGAGGATAGGGAAGGAATGAGGAGGTTCATGCTGCTTGCTTTTCCCAGAGGAGAGAGGTGAGGGAGGTTGTACAGGCAGGGTTTGACCATTCATCTAGTTATGGCAGATGCCATAGCAGGGAATGCCTGCTGGGCTAAGTGTGTGGGTAGTTCCAAGGTACATGCTCACCAAAGAGTCCAGGGTGGGATAACTCATGAGTTATCATACCTCATAGCTAACCACAGCCTCTGATATGACGCAGCATGTAAAACAGAGTAGGGCCTCAACCTACCAAGCTCAGACCCTGCAAGCAGCAGGGCTGGCTTCCAGATTTATTCTCTTACTGGTTTCACTAAACATCAGGGTAGGGGGAATACTTGAAGGTACCTCAGTCTTGTACTTAGCAGTGTATGTTGTCATGCAGCCCTATAATAGTCTCATAATTCCAAGCATTGCAGTGATAGAACTTGACATTACAGCAAAGACCCTATTTAGACCATACTTCTTAACTTCTTAACGTAAGACATCTGGGCAAAGCCTAAAATAATGGGGGGAAATGGCCCAAAAATAGGGACAGATTTTAAGTATTGCTCTTATAAACTTAGAAAGCTGCTAGAATAACAGGATTTGTGTTTGCATATATTTTCGGAAGGATATGAAGTCAGAAACTCAAATGTATGTCATTATTTGGTCATTATTTAGTGACTTCAATTCTCTGTGATTTGTCAGAAAACCACAGATTTTATGACAAACAGACCAAATATTTGAGGAAAAAATCTGGAATATCTGCAAAAATCTGTACAGTTGAGAAGTATGATCTAGACTATTTGACCTCTGTCTGTTTTATTTTTGCACAAAATTATGACTGCTTTCATTTATTGAAATTATTTAAAAACTTTCAAAAAACTTCGGAAATAATGTGACAACAATACAATCAGGAAAAAGTTGTAGGAGTCATGGCCCATCTCCTACAAGATAATCACCCAAGATCTGTGCTTCCTATTCAAACTGTCAGAATAGAAATTAACAAAAAGTATAAAATCATGCTGCTCAAGCAGAAAAAAGAGCCAAAGAGATGGAAATTAATCAGAAAATTGAATCAGGATGATCCAAAAATGCAGGAGCAAGTCAGAAAAATGCTGTATGCGATAAAAAAGGGTAAAAAGAGGATTCTACCTTTCACAGTGGAACCAGGACTGAATCCAATTGTATTACATAGGCTCCAGGTACTTACAAAAGGAATGCAGGGAGTGTTAATGCATACAGACCAATAGCTTTTGAAGTGCTTTGAAAAAGTCAGGATCACAGAGAGTAAAATCAGAAGGTTAAAGACACAGCAGGACATCCTAGAGAAACCAGACATGGGAATCACAGGAATATTGCAAAGAACTGTGGACTTTACCTCACGAATACCATACCACAGGTACTGCAACCACCAAAATGTGGACTGTACCAAGGATACAATTTATAGTGTGGAAAGTGAGACAACTGGAGGGCCACTGCAACATGCTTTATTCTACTTGCATATCCTTCAAACTAAAGAGCGGTTTAAGTGAGTAATCTAAAGAAAGAAGATATAAGTAACAGATTTACCTGCTGTGAAACCACTCCCAGCTGACTCACTGGAACCTTAAGAAAGGGAGACAGTGCATGATGCAGTGAAAGAGAAATTTAAAAGACTAATGGTTAATATGTACTTAATGTTTCTGGAACACTTATTCAGAGAACAATTAGCAGCGTTGTAACTTTATTTACCCTTCCATCATTATGAATACAACTGAACATCCCTTCAAAAATTAAATTAGCTTTCACTAACAGCCGAAGCCACATTACTTCTCTCCATAGTCACCTTTAATGTAATGTATAAACTTTATTGTTCCTCTGTTAAAAGCAAACTACAAATTGTAATTATGCCTAATTTCCTGTGGTCTTGAGATTTCAGTACTCTCTTTTTCCACTATTCTCTTTATTCTAAAAGTGAAAAAAGCTTCATTAAAGTTACCTAGAATCAACTACCCTTTAACTCATAAAGTAACAAAAACTCCAAAATTAGACATGAACTCCCAGATCACCTGAAACAATTCTACTCTTGTAACTGTTTATTGTCACTTTGCTGTTGCTGTGCAGAGAATATCATATTTTGCTGTTATTCAAAGGTGACAGAATTTCTCAGATAAAGCTCAATAAAGACCTGCAAGCATGCACATAAGTAAAAAACCAAAACAAAAACATCTTAAAATTGTACATCTTCCTTTACATTGTACACCTAAAATGATTTTTACTTTGTCATTTTACTAATATGACATTTTATTAATGGTTTGTCAAGTGAAGTATTTCCTTGATGTTTTACTAATGTATCTCAAATTAGTTATTAATGTGTATTATGTTCATCTATTGCTGCCTTTGGGTGCTCTTCATAAGCAATGCACATCATACAGCAGGCTTGGTACATTATAAAATGTGATACCAAAGGCCTTTGCAGATTCTAAATCAAGCTACACAATGGGACAATACACTGTATGCAGTCTTACCGCATTGTGCGGTCATTGCACTGTATGCATAGAGTATATATGCAATATACCCTTCTCATATAACAATCATGATTCAATACCTAAGTATCATCAGTGCAATGGGTGGGCCCAATGGTTCAGCCTGTAGGACTATAGCCACATATGGTCTAATGATGTTGCAACCGAAAGCAAAGTGAGTCTCCTTCCCTGCTGGTATGCTGCTCAGCATGCAGAGCTGGGCATCATATTAGCCTGTTGATAAAAAAATCCATGAAACCTCTTTTTCACAGTAGAAAAAAAAACACTGGCAAAATAGTTCTATGTGGTTTAGGCAATCCTACTATCATAAATGCCCCCTTATACTTTCCCCTTCCCTCATAAATTGACACTGTTAAGCTCTTGCCAAATGGAGCACACAGACAGTTTTTTATTCCTCCATTCCCACATTATGGTAATGACCTTAGCTTTGCCATCATACCTAATGAGAGAGAGATTTTTATGAATCACTAATTGGCATGATGGTAGATCATAGTGTAGCAGGGAATGCCTTTTTCATAAAGCATACTTATATTGCCTGCTAAATTGTTTTTCCCTGCTTTGTTATGCTATGCTGTGATATCATGCAGCACGGCATAGTGGAGTGCCTGTTTATCTGCATATTACCATAGTAATAGCCATATTACTACTTTGTACCAGTACTTGCATGTCTCTTCACACTATGTCTGTGAATATCAGGCCTATGTAACCCTATTTCAAGGAAGCACATTTTATATTATTGCAAATCACATTTATTTGTAAATGCCTGTGTGTCATGGTCATGTGCTGAAAGGGCCTGGTTATCATATAATAAATCCAAACATACATACATACATACATACATGCATACATAAACAAAAACAAGCAAACACTTGCATACTTAAGATTTAGATCATTTGTAAAAAAATGAAAACAAAACAAACAAAAAAAAAATCACCCACTCAGAGTCTGAAGTATTTATTGAAGTTGTAATAAGGACAAAACACTTGCTCAAGGTTTAACTTGGTAGCAGTAAATTCATTTTGTTTACTTTACTAAGGATAAGAATCTGTAAGTAATTAAACAAATAAATGCATTAATAAAAATAGACAGGTTGTGTGAAAAAATGAAAACACTGTTATCTGTGTAAGCATTTCTGGCAGGAGATTTGTGTATATTCTCAGATTAATTTATATTGTATGCCAGCATATCTAATTCTGAAAATGTAAATATGTTTTTAAAATGTTGGGTATCTCCTTGCTTATATAAATGTTTAAAGAATCTGTCAGTTTTTTTATACATTTCTAATTGCACATGTTTGTGGGGGAGATCTAAAAATACAAACTATCTGTAGAGAATCAGCTGAACAGTAGGTGATGTCATTAGAATGTTTCTGGTTCCCAAGTGATTATTTGAACAGCTGAATGACCGGAAAAATATATTTTTTAAACAGCTGTTATTTTTAAAATAAGACAGTTGAGACTGTTAAGCTGAGCGGTTTCTTAAGAGCAGCAGTTAGTTGAGAGTTATAGTCAATTACAGTGCTGTGCAGAAGATACCTGGAAAAAAGGACTCACTTGAACTGTAAGCCTGATTTTGACATGCTGTTATGTTTTTATATTGGATCAGGGACCATGCTCTCTACTTAGATTAGGAAAACTTAGTTATTTAGATAGAGTTTTCCTAAAATGATTGATTTCTATCCTACAGTTTAATTTTACATTTCTTGTGATTGAATTCTGATGTTTATTGAAAGTATGATCCACTGTGGTGGTGCTGCGGTAGCGTTGTCACCTCACAGTAAGATGCTGTCCGGTTCAATTCTCAGCTAGAGCGTCTTCTGCGTGGAGACATGCATGAATGGGCATACCTTCGTTGCAGGTTGTGCATCAGGGCTGGTAACTCAGCATGTAAAAATCAACTACCAATCATTAGCGGACCGGAGTTCCGCTGTGGCGACCCCTAACCGGGAAAAGCTGAAAGACACAAACAAACAAATTGAAAGTTATTGATTTCCATTCTTGTAATCATTTTATTATTATTAAATGCTTTTCATTACTTTACATTGTGGCTGGGCAATCAGTGTGTTCTTTAGAGATAAGAGACTGCTTATATCTGTTTGATACTCCCCAGGTCACCTCGAATGACTGGCTACTTCATTGATCACCCTTTGAAGGGCATGTAGACCTGTTTGACTCTGGTGGCAGTGTACCATTTGTACTGGGAGGGGACACAGCTGGTAATCTATGTCAGGCTCCCCATAAGTGTTTGAGTGTGTGAGATTTAAATGTATTTTGAGTGTGAGTGAGTCAGAGGTCTTAAACTGGAACACATTGCTCTGAAGTGCATAATAAGGGATTATATTTGGGTGGACAGAGGTATATAGTCAAGTCCCAGGAAAATAGAGTGTGTTCCTCTTGTGCTCTTAAGGGAAATTGTGGAATTTTACTCTTGTGTGCTTTGTGCTCTGGTGTTTTCCATGATGCTCCCACACTGGAGTCAGTAGTGAGATCGAGGCTCCTTAATTACTCACCTGGATTTTAAGTGGGGAGATCACATTTATTGTTGGCAGTCCATGAAATATTGATCGGATGCCATAGATAGATAGATAGATAGATAGATAGATAGATAGATAGATGGATGGGTAGATAGATAGATAGATAGATAGATAGATAGATAGATAGATAGATAGATACTGCAAAACTAAAAGAAAAATGGCAACTCTTATGATATGAAAAGTAAGGAGAAAGTAATCATGTTACAAAAGAAATACAAAAAAGATAACACAGATGTAAAGACAAAGGAAGAAGAAAAACGACCAGCTAGCTAAATACAAAAACAGAATAAAATGATGATAGCAGCAATAAATGGACCACCAGGAGGTGCAACATAACAAAACAGATGCAAGTTGGTAAATAGTACAAAGAGAGGGCACACAACAAAGTAAGAATGAGGTAAGTAACTTCAATCACTTAAAGACTAGTAAAGGAACTTAATAATATGTGAAGAAAACACTCAACAAGAGATATACAAGGAAAAATAAAGGGAATAAAAATGCAAATATAAGGGGCACAAGCAATCATGGGTCATACATGAGGTACCTTAGAACCATGCTGTATTGCTGCAGCTGCAAACACAGAAAAAAGAAAGAAAATATTAAAACTTCTGTAAATGGGGAGTTTTCTAATGAAGGAGGCAATAATGAAGCTAAAGGAAAGAGCACTCACATAAGGATCACAGTATCAGGGAAAGAGGCAATAAAGCAAAAAAATGTATTGCAGAAGGAATCATAAAAGGCAGAATTTACAAGCGGATAAAGGGTTAAATAAGGAAGATAGGACCATGAACAACAGGTAAACAGGAGGTTACTAATGTGCACAAAAAGCTAGAAGATATTCAAAAGGAGAAAAAAAGAAGAAGAATTAACGTCAGTGGGATGGAGGTGGAGGCAGTGCAAACAGTACAATGAAGGAAGAGTAGAATAAATGTAAAATTATCAAAAGCAGGTGGGAGTTGACAGAAGAAACAATTCTGAGATGGAATATAAGGAAGTGGAAAAGTCATGAAGGTAATAGAACAAGGATAATACAATTGAGAGGAGAAATGAAGAGGAAAATGTGAAGAAGGAATATCAAATGCACATAATATGTAATGATCAACAATAAGAACTGCAGAAGAAATGAGAGGAAATATCTGATGTATTAAGGAAGGTTTGGGGAGATGTAAAATAACATGGACAATTTAGAGGATATAGAAGTAAGGAATTACTGAGAAATAACTACAAAGACAAAAAAAAAAAAAAAACCAAAAAACTCAGAATGTATCCCAAGGTAGCAAATAAAACCAAATTAAAACAACCACCACTGTATTGGATGCTATAATGCCTTCAATAGTATGTATGTGAAGCAGGTTGCCTTTCAAATGCATTTCTAAAGAAGTCTGTAGATGAAAGCATTTATTAAATTTTAATAAGCTAAAGCTGCTTTGTGAACTCTGCCTGCTTTTTACCTTTCGCCTGTGGTGGTTGATTTAGTTAAATAACTACCAAGAACCAGAGAGTGGAGACATTACCTAAATACTAAGAAATGGGTAATGTTAACCAAGCAATCACCTTACAGTAAGCAGACAGAGAGATTAGGGGAAAGCAGTGGATGCCAAGGGGTGGATAGGAGTAATAAAAGAGAGTGAGAGGAGGGTAGAAGAGCAGGACAAATCTGTGTCAAAGGAGTGGAGGTAGCCAGAAAAGGACAACAGGGGAAGGAGGAAGTGAAGACACAAGACCACTAGACTGAAGAGAGGGACTGATAAGGGGGTAGAAAATGTGACAAAAAAGAAGGGAGGTTGGTTTTGAGAATGGAGGAAGACAAATAATGTGAAGAGACCAGACCTCGTCAAGACATCAGGAAGCTAAGATAAGGGACTCAACAAATACAATGAAGGGAAACAAAATAGGAAAGGGGGAATATGAGGAAATGTACAATAGACATACATACTGCAGAAAGGGAGGAGTGCCTGTGAGTAGGGGGAGGAGTGCAATGGACATAAACACTGCAGAAAGGGAGGAGTGAATGTGAGTAGGGGAGGAGTGCAATGGACATAAACACTGCAGAAAGGGAGGAGTGAATGTGGGTAGGGGAGGAGTGCAATGGACATAAACACTGCAGAAAGGGAAGAGTGAATGTGAGTAGTAGGAGTGCAATGGACATACACACTGCAGAAAGGGAGGAGTGCCTGAGAGTAGGGGGAGGAGTGCACTGGACATAAACACTGCAGAAAGGGAGGAGTGAATGTGAGTAGGGGAGGAGTGCAATGGACATAAACACTGCAGAAAGGGAGAAGTGAATGTGAGTAGTAGGAGTGCAATGGACATACACACTGCAGAAAGGGAGGAGTGCCTGTGAGTAGGGGGAGGAGTGCAATGGACATAAACACTGCAGAAAGGGAGAAGTGAATGTGAGTAGGGGAGGAGTGCAATTGACATAAACACTGCAAAAAGGGAGGAGTGAATGTGAGTAGTAGGAGGAGTGCAAACGACATAAACACTGCAGAAAGGGAGGAGAGAATGTGAGTAAGGGAGGGGTGCAATGGACATAAACACTGCAGAAAGGGAAAAGTTAATGTGAGTAGGGGAGAAGTGCAGTGGACAAACATTGCAGAAAGGGAGGAGTGAATGTGAGTAGCAGGAGGACTGCAATGGACATAAACACTGCAGAAAGGGAGGAGTGAATGTTGGTAGTAGGGGGAGTGCAATGGACATAAAGACTGCAGAAAGGGAGGAGTGAATGTGAGTAGGGGAGGAGTGCAATGGACATAAACTACAGAAAGGGAGGAGTGAATGTGAGTAGGGGAGGAGTGCAATGGACATAAACACTGCAGAAAGGGAGGAGTGAATGTGAGTAGGGGAGGACTGCAATAGACAAACACTGGAGAAAGGGAGGAGTGAATGTGAGTAGTAGGAGGAGTGGAATGAACAAAAACACTGCAGAAAGGGAGGAGTCAATGTGAGTAGGAGGAGGAGTGCAATGGACATAAACACTGCAGAAAGGGAGGAGTGAATGTGAGTAGGAGGAGGAGTGCAAGGGACATAAACACTGCAGAAAGGGAGGAGTGAATGTGAGTTGGGGATAAGTGCAATATACATAAACACTGCAGAAAGGGAAGAGTGAATGTGAGTAGGGGTGGAGTGCAATGGACATAAACACTGCAGAAAGGGAGGAGTGAATGTGACTAGTAGAAGGAGTGCAATGGACATAAACACTGTAGAAAGAGAGGAGTGAATGTGAGTATGGGGAGGAGTGCAATGGACATAAACACTGCAGAAAGGGAGGAGTGAGTGTGAGTAGGGGAGGAGTGCAATGGGCATAAACACTGCAGAAAGGGAGTAGTGAATGTGAGTAGGGGAGGAGTGCAATGGCCATAAACACTGCAGAAAGGGAGGAGTGAATGTGAGTAGGGGAGGAGTGCAATGGACATAAACACTGCAAAAAGGGAGAAGTCAATGTGAGTAGGGGATGAGTGCAATGGACATAAACACTGTAGAAAGGGAGAAGTGACTGTGAGTAGGGGAGAAGTGCAATGGACATAAACACTGCAAAAAGGGAGGAGTGAATGTGAGTAGGGTAGGAGTGCAATGGACATAAACACTGCAGAAAGGGAGGAGTGATTGTGAGTATGGGGAGGAATGCAATGGACATAAACACTGCAGAAAGGGAGGAGTGAATGTGAGTAGGGGGAGGAGTGCAATGGACATAAACACTGCAGAAAGGGAGGAAGGAATGTGAGTAGGGGAGGAGTGCAATGGACATAAACACTGCAAAAAGGGAGGAGTGACTGTGAGTATGGGGAGGAATGCAATGGACATAAACACTGCAGAAAGGGAGGAGTGAATGTGAATAGGGGGAGGAGTGCAATGGACATAAACACTGCAGAAAGGGAGGAGTGAATGTGAGTAGGGGGAGGAGTGCAATGGACATAAACACTGCAGAAAGGGAAGAGTGAATGTGAGTAGGGGAGGAGTGCAATGGACGTAAACACTGCAGAAAGGGAGGAGTGAATGTGAGTAGGGGAGGAGTGCAATGGACATAAACACTGCAGAAAGGGAGGAGAGAATGTCAGTAGGGGGAGGAGTGCAATGGATATAAACACTCTAGAAAGGGAGGAGTGGATGTGAGTAGGGGAGAAGTGCAGTAGACAAACCTTGCAGAAAGGGAGTAGTGAATGTGAGTAGGGGAGGAGTGCAATGGACATAAACACAGCAGAATGGGAGGAGTGAATGTGAGTAGGAGGAGGAGTGCAATGGACATAAACACTGCAGAAAGGGAGGAGTGAATGTGAGTAGGAGAAGGAGTGCAATGGACATAAACACTGCAGAAAGGGAGGAGTGAATGTGAGTAGGGGATGAGTGCAATGGACATAAACACTGCAGAAAGGGAAGAGTTAATGTGAGTAGGGGAGAAGTGCAGTGGACAAACATTGCAGAAAGGGAGGAGTGAATGTGAGTAGGAGGAGGACTGCAATGGACATAAACACTGCAGAAAGGGAGGAGTGAATGTTGGTAGTAGGAGGAGTGCAATGGACATAAACACTGCAGAAAGGGAGGAGTGAATGTGAATAGGGGAGGAGTGCAATGGACATAAACACTGCAGAAAGGGAGGAGTGAATGTGAGTAGGAGGAGTGCAATGGACATAAACACTGCAGAAAGGGAGTAGTGAATGTGAGTAGGGGAGGAGTGCAATGGACATAAAAACTGCAGAAAGGGATGAGCGAATGTGAGTAGGGGAGGAGTGCAATGGACATAAACTGCAGAAAGGGAGGGGTGAATGTGAGTAGTAGAAGGAGTAGAATGGGCAAAAACACTGCAGAAAGGGAGGAGTGAATGTGAATAGGAGGAGGAGTGCAATAGACATAAACACTGCAGAAAGGGAGGAGTGAATGTGAATAGGGGAGGAGTGCAATGGACATAAACACTGCAGAAAGGGAGGAGTGAATGTGAGTAGGAGGAGTGCAATGGACATAAACACTGCAGAAAGGGAGTAGTGAATGTGAGTAGGGGAGGAGTGCAATGGACATAAAAACTGCAGAAAGGGATGAGCGAATGTGAGTAGGGGAGGAGTGCAATGGACATAAACACTGCAGAAAGGGAGGATGAATATGAGTAGGGGAGGAGTGCAATTGACATAAACACTGCAGAAAGGGAGGAGTGAATGTGAGTAGGGGAGGAGTGCAATGGACATAAACACTGCAGAAAGGGAGGAGTGAATGTGATTAGTAGGAGTGCAATGGACATAAACACTGTAGAAAGGGAGGAGTGAATGTGAGTATGGGGAGGAGTGCAATGGACATAAACACTGCAGAAAGGGAGGAGTGAATGTGAGTAGGGTAGGAGTGCAATGGGCATAAACACTGCAGACAGGGAGGAGTGAATGTGAGTAGGGGGAGGAGTGCAATGGCCATAAACACTGCAGAAAGGGAGGAGTGAATGTGAGTAGGGGCAGAGTGCAATGGACATAAACACTGCAGAAAGGGAGAAGTGAATGTGAGTAGGGGAGGAGTGCAATGGACATAAACACTGTAGAAAGGGAGGAGTGAGTGTGAGTAGGGGAGAAGTGCAATGGACATAAACACTGCAAAATGGGAGGAGTGAATGTGAGTAGGGCAGGAGTGCAATGGACATAAACACTGCAGAAAGGGAGGAGTGAATGTGAGTAGGGGGAGAAGTGCAATTGATATAAACACTGCAGAAAGGGAGGAGTGATTGTGAATAGGGGAGGAGTGCAATGGACATAAACACTGCAGAAAGGGAGTAGTGAATGTGAGTAGGGAAGGAGTGCAATGGACATAAACACTGCAGAATGGGATGAGTGAATGTGAGTAGGGGAGGAGTGCAATGAAAATCCACACTGCAGAAAGGGAGGAGTGAATGTGAGTAGGGGGAGAAGTACAATGGACCTAAACACTGCAGAAAGGGAGGAGTGATTGTGAGTAGGGGAGGAGTGCAATGGACATAAACACTGCAGAAAGGGAGGAGTGAATATGAGTAGGGGAGGAGTGCAATCAACATAAACACTGCAGAAAGGGAGGAGTGAATGTGAGTAAGGGAGGAGTGCAATGGACATAAACACTGCCGAAAGTGAGGAGTGAATGTGAGTAGGGGAGGAGTGCAATAGACAAACACTGCAGAAAGGAGGAGTGAATATGAGTAGGAGGAGGAGTGCAATGGACATAAACACTGTAGAAAGGGAGGAGTGAGTGTGAGTAGGGGAGGAGTGCAATGGACATAAACACTGCAGAAAGGGAAGAGTGAATGTGAATAGGAGGAGTGCAATGGACATAAACACTGCAGAAAAAAAGGTGTAAATGTGAGTAGGAGGAGAAAGAAGGGAAATAAAGGGGGAGGGATGCACAGAAAATGCCCTAGAATGCAAGGAGATATGAAACCTAATTAATGATCCAAAAATAATACAAATCATATAAAGAAACCATATGGTTAGAAATATTGCAGGAAATGAAGCAAAAATAAAAGAGAAGCAAAACTTGATGATGAAACAATGCCTAGTAGTAGTAGTAGTTGTAGTAGTAGATCATATCAAGGGAATGGGAAAGAGAGAAATCACTACAATTGCAGATTATAATGGGAGTGATTTGGTCGACTGCCTGGGCACCACAGCACCATGGAGACCATTCCTGAAGCAGGAGTAGGGGCTGCAGCTGAGCCTGCTTTGGACAGTGGTGCCATAGGCTATTTACCTATTTATTTTATTATTTTTTTAGTAAATAAGTTCCACGTTTCTTTGCTTTAAATAAATAAATGATTAATTAAGTGGCCCAGAGTGCCTCTATTTAATGCAACTACAGCTGTATATGGGGCTCTAGACTAGTAGCAGGACTTCTGCAAAAATGAACATGCCCAGTTTTAAGACATTCACCCAAGTGTAACATATTTAGCAAACAGTCAACAATCATAAAATGAAGTTTTTTCATTTGTTCAGCCTCTAGATGGGTATAGGAATCATCTTTCAGGAAGTGTCATATATAATTTTCTTAGGCAAAAGCTTCCAATGTAGGAGAAGCAATAACAAACATTGTTTATTTACAGTTATGTGGGTGCTACATTTACTGGAAAAGTTATTGCAAAATGACAGTTTTCAAGTTTCTCAACTTCCTATACTATGATTTCATGCTACTGTTTCTTTTCCTATAACACTGTCAAGCATCCTATGGATGAGAGTGAGGTCAGGTGCACCAGACCAATTATTCTGCAACATTTCTAATCCTTGCTGTCCTGTGAGCTGCCTGATTTAATGGGGTGACAAACAGCAGAAACCCCATGGATATTAATTGGAATGGGTATGGTTGTGGAACAAAATGGCAGCAGACAGTAGTAGCATACGGTCATGGTACAAAATGGCAGTGGGCAGTGGTAGCATACGGTCATAGTAAAAATGGCAGTGAGCAGTGGTAGCATAAGTTTTTTAAACTTTGTCACTCAACCAGATATGGCACAAGCTTTGTAGCACTAGTGAGCAACTGTGTGTGTAAAATGAAGATGAAATACATTGCTGTGAGAATGCACATTTATTTATTTTTATCTTTATCATGGTCAGGCATCAGATGTGTACACAGAAAGCAAAGTAAGTATATATCTATCAATATACATAAATATATATATATATATATATATATATATATATATATATATATATATATATATACATAGAGAGAGAGATAAAATAGATAGATAGATAGATAGACAGATGTTTGTATTGTGTAAGGGGGCCGCCAGTAGAAGAACATTACTGACTGCTCTCATGTGTTCATTATTCTGGCTTTGCAGGACTAATGTGACTGTTGTTACAGTATTTACTAATTATATGAAACAAAGTTGAAAGGCATTTAGTGTGGCCATTACATTTGTACATAATCAGGTGTCTGAGGTGTACATGATCAACAAACTAGCTATAGTTGCTGAATGAGATGGGGGCTTCTGCAGAGAAAATTAGCTTTCCCTCATCATCTGATCATTTTAAACAGTCACTAATCTGCTTTTGCATGATTAGCATGCATTTGTGTAACTTAAGCTAAGATCTTTTTCATTTGTCACTTTGTGTTTGGATGAAACACTCTTGAAATACATTACTATGACCATTATTTTTTTCATAATTAGATTTCTCTGGTGCATTTAGTCAACAAAGCAGCTATAACTGCTGGATGGGGTGGAAGGCTGCCTGTAGATGAAAGCAACTTTGCTTCTTGACATTTGCTAATTTAAATATTCATTAACTTATCTTTGAAGAACTAGTTTGCATTTGTATGAAGAAAGTAAGAATTATTTCATTTGGCTGCTGTACGTTTGCATGAAACAAATTGGAAATACATTACTGTGACAATTATTATCATATTTTCCACAGTCACACATTTGAAATGTGCAATGTCAGTAATGTGGCTATAACTGCTATTTATAGGAGCTGTCTGTAAATAAAAATGAAAACTAAAGAAAAGAGAGCTGCCCTCGCAAAAACAAAACAATGAACCAAGCAAATGCAAGGTACACACTTTGTCTCTAGGTAACTCACCCCACTTTCACAACCATTAAACAAGCATTAGTCTGGAAACCCTACATGTTTTTTTTTGGTGTACACTTCACAGCATAATGCATATATGAGTGTAAACAATTTGAGATTCAGTAAGCCTCGTTTAGCGGCACACAAATGTATGCGAACAAGGAAAAATCTGTGTAATGCAAATTCCTTCTTAAGCAGGTGAATTTAATGTAAATAAGGCAAAGGAAGTGATCAAACAACCAGAAAGTCATCCCATGTCCCTGTTCATAGTGTATGCAGAAATTTTTCACATACATGACTCTACACAGACAGTAGGGGATGAAAATGTCCACAAAGTCAAGAAACTATCTTAACTTGCAACGTTTACTGTATATACTGTTGATAATCAGTATCTTGTTATTGTATTAAAGCCAACAACTTGTAATGTTGTTTACTATTGCTGTAACTTTGTATCTCTATTTATCATGTACATGATGGGGAGCTTTTCTCCCCAGGCTGTTTCCAGTCGGAATTTCCCGGTAAACAAATGTAAATAAATAAATAAAAATAAATAAATAAAATATGGAAATAACTCCCCTGAAAAGGGTATATCACAAGGAGAAATGGGGAGAAATACATTGCAGATGTGAAAAAATGCAAGAGGAAATGTATAATCAATAATAAATTGTTTTAATAATCTTTGCTTGTTTGCACTATGCACTGTGGTGCGCAAACATGCTTAATGAAAAAAAAATTAAAAAAAAACTTAATAAAAGTATTTTATAGAAATGTACAGCAGGACCTTGTATCAGGTCTGTATAAATGTGCATTCGTACTGTTGCCTGGTATGATCCGGGTAGTATCCAGGCTATCAGCAAGAGAGTTGCACCACAACTGTATAATATATGAATACATTCTGCATTCTGGTCTCCCTCAATACTCTGAACCACTGGAGTACAGACTTGGGAATTTTAAACTGAATAATGCTAGGGGCTGCTGCAGCTATTCTACATCTGTATGTGCTAGAGGCTATAGTCAGTGCTGCTGGTGCTGATGGCAACAGGCCTAGGCCAAGGAGGAGAAAAGTGTTCAGGCCCAGGGTAACCTACCAGGAGCTACATGAGCTGGAGATTGTAGAGCACTACAGGGTGGACAGGGCCATACTACAACAGCTCACTGAGCTCTGCCACCCTCAACTCAGAGCCAGAGCTAACAGAGGGAAGCCCATCTCAGTGGAAACTAAGGTATGTGTAGCCTTAGGATAATAGCTACAGGTACTTTTCAAAGACCAACTGGGGACATGATGGGAGTATCACAGGCATCTGCATCTGTTAACTCCACCAATTTCTGCATGCTATGCTTCATCATGCCAGTGAGCACATATCATTTCCCATTGACCCTGAGCTGAGGGCCAGCAATATGCAACACTTCTACCATGTAGCACACTACCCTGAAGTACTGAGTGCCATAGACTGCACTTATGTACACATCAAAGCACTGCCTAGTGAGGACTGTAGAGTCTATGTCAAGTGCAAGGGGTATCACTCCATCAACTGCCAGGTCATGTGCAATGACCAGGGCATTATAATGAATGTATGTGCTGGCAGCCCTGGCAGTTATGACAACTCCCATATCTGGCACACATCATAGCTGTACCAGATGTTTTCTAGGGGGGACATCCCACACAGCCATGTACTGGGAAATGCTGGCAATGCCCTGGAACCATGGATGATGACACCCATCAGAAATGCACACATGCCCCACAGAAAAATGCCATAATGAGGTACACGCACAAACTAGGAACATCATAGAGCATGAATTTGGGCTTCTGAAGTCACAGTTCCGGTGCCTAGATATATTTGGTGGAGCCCTGCAGTACTTTCCAGCCACATTTGCACATATATTCACAGTATGCGCTATGCTACACAATATGATCATACAGAAACAGCTGCAGTAGGATCAGCAAAGGGAAGGGATACATAGCCCCCCACCAGTGCCTAGGTCAGCACACCCACACTCAGAGGAGGACTCGGAGGAGAAACCCTCTGCTCATGTCCCTGTAGGTAGATGTAGGCATGCTCAGTATGCCCTGGCTTTGGCTAAGAGGCAACGCATAGCACATTCACTGACAACCTAGTGACCTAGGGACTAACACCTCACTACTACTCACATTCAGATAGTAACAGTGATGCCAGCCAACGCACACATCCTGTACTTATCCATGTGTTGGCTCTGTACTGCTTGCATCACACAGAGTCAGCCCTGAAATACAGTCTTGTCATCTGCTGCACTTCCAGTGTAAGTCCATAATGTACATTATAGTGGATTGTTATGTTAGGTCATCATAGCTATGGACTGGTACAATGTGCAGGCTACTATACTAGCCTTTCTGGACAGACAGTACATCCACATGGAACTGCTGATAACCATTCCACTAACATGTCACCATTTGTATTTGGTAGGCCTCATACATGAATATTCATACTGTCCTACTGCAACAGATTACTGGTGCATCATTCAAAGGACATGTTGGAAAGGGAGGTTAACTGATAGACTACAGTGTGTTCTAGCATAACATATACTTTACCTCCCCACCCTGCAACACAGCAATGTCTCCATATAACTGTCATAACAGTTATGCTATATAACCTGTCGCACAGGTAGTATGACACACAGCATCAGTGCAATAATGCACAATCTGAACATACACTTCATTTGTAATTTAATTGAGAATAGCACAGTACATATTTATGCAGGTGATGATGTGATGAATGATTTCTTGCTCATCTACCAGCCTCTGTGGCTCAAAGGAATAAGGCAAGTAATTTGTGTGATGGTGTGCAGGGTTCTAATCCTGAGATATCTGATGAATAATATGAATGTGAAGTAGCAATATGTGTATCATTTTGCAGACTGTTTCTGTGTGTGCTATACTAGTATGAGTCTATTGCACATATGAATTACACGTGTGCATCTGTGCCACAATTCTAAGACCTATTTAATAAGTCCAGTGTTACTATTGAATAATGTATTAGCAGAATTGTGAATGCTGGGACATACAAATATAAAGCAGCATGCGTAAGTAGAAAGCACATCAGTACCTCCTGTAACATGATGTAGTGTAACAATATAATAACAATTGTGAATGAAGGATTGTACTGTGGTGCAATTCATGTGGAATTGACAGACCCATATGCAACATGCTGATCACTAAATCAGAACAACTAGGTATTCATGCACTCTAGATAAGATGGATAGTTGCATGGCTTACATATAGGACAAGTCAAGTATCATACAGCAATTGGACACATGATATTTATGGTTACAGTCAATGTGCCAATAGAGATCTGTAATAGGCCTAAATTTCTTTACACTTGTCTGAAGACCTGTCTTTCACATTACAGTTGTTTGACAGTCAGTATGCAGATGGCTTGAGACTGGGTATACTGTTTAAATGTGTTACAGATTAGGCATGTCTGCACAAGAATTTGGCCACAGGATCATCAGATGCTGTTAAACACATCAAAAAGTAAGGCTATCAAATCTGGAAGACAGAAACAGAAAGGTGACTATTAAATACAGCACACAGTGATTGAAACTTTAGATTAATTTGAGGAACTGGGTCTGTAGATAGATCCAGGTTGCAGTTTTCCAAGTCATCTCAGACTACCGGTCTAGAGTATACCTTGGTGTAGGATGGAGTCAGTATATGCAACAGGAAGTCTCAAGTGTCAACAGTGTGCCTCCCATTTGTGAGTTGCTAAGCAACATGCAAACAAGCCAAAATGCCATTCAGCATGCTCACACACTTTGTTAAGCAGAATGTAAATCTGTCACCCCACGTGCTATTTTGTCTAGAGAAATATATATATCTTATATATTGGGTCTATATTATAACATCAAATTTTATAAAGTTTGAATGTTATAATGTTGAACCAGTTTTGTCGAACGCTGAAAACAGCGAAGGTGCAGGACACCAAATTCTTTCCCAGGGAAAGAATTCGGTGGGCCATTGCTGTGGCTTCACTGTTTTCAGAGTTCGATATGTTGGAGCGTTACGGGTCGGGTTCAGGTAAGTGTGCGATTGTGTGTAGGTTAGGGTTAGGGGGCGGGTTAGGTGAGTTAGGGTTAGGGAGCAGGTCAGGTAAGTGTGTGGTTGTGTGGATGTTAGTGTTAGGGTGCGGGTCAGGTAACTGTGCGATTGTGTGTAGGTTAGGGTTAGGGGGCAGGTTAGGTAAGTGTGCGGTTAGGGTGCGGGTCAGGTAAGTGTGCAGTTGTGTGTAGGTTAGGGTTAGGGGGTGGGTTAGGTGAGTTAGGGTTAGGGCGCGCGTGAGGTGAGTGTGCGATAGTGACGGACCTTAGGGTTAGGGTCGGGTTAAGGTAAGTGGATAGCTAGTAGTGTATGTAAAGTTTAGTTTAGGGTTAGGTGTAGGATTTAAGTGTATGTGTATGGACTGCTGTTTTTTGTGTGTGTTTGTGTTGTGTGTATGTTTCTCGGAATAGCGATTTTTTTTCCCTTGGGAAAAAAATAGCTATTCTGACTGTTCAATGTTTGTGGATTTCGGTGTTTAGGGTTCGATATTATAACGTTCGATCTTTGTAGATTTCTATGTTATAATATACACCCTATATATTTCTATACTTTAGATACAGATATATCTATGTATATATGTGAGTGTGTATGTATGTGTTGCCCTACATACACAGATCATGGATATTAAAGCTGCACTATGACACTTAAACATTGGTTGATGGGACAGAAGGAAAAGATCAACATTAGATATTCCACTTACAGACAATTGAAACTGCATAGAGTAGTATGAGTTGCATTCATAGGACTATTGGGGTATCTGAAGTTTACAGCTCTGCCTGTCTTCATCCAGCATGTGTAGCTGATACCACATGTGACACCAGAGTATAATGTACTGTGAAACACACATAACCATGAGTCACACCTGTGTACTTACAAACAGCTGGATGGTGGTGAGTCATACCACATCTCCCTAACAGACCACTTGGAACCCCTGAAATATATGGCATGGCATATGAATACATACATATATTGTGAAGTCATATATGTATATAGCTACAGCAGCAAGAGCACCCACATTCACTACAACCCACTGTGTCTGCATGATTTCAACAAACATACATCAGTGGTTTACTATTATATTTCCGAAGTGCATCCAATCCAATGCCAGTATCTCTAATTCCCAAGCGTGAAAGTGACTTTAACATGGGTTGAGATGGGGCGAGATTTGTACTTCGACAATGTCGGGTTCCACATTGTCACCATTCAACCCCTGCCATTCACTGTAGTGATGTCAACAAGATGCGCGTCGGAATTATGATAGTAAACCCACATCAATAGCTGTGGAACTGGTTTGTATTATACTGTCTGCCCACTCGTTGCTTGGGTAAATTTACTTCTGCCACATGCCTGTCCATCCATATGCAAACAGACTCATATGCCCAACACAGGCTATTGACACATAGCTAGGGTACAAAACAGTTATGTCACTGTTAGGCTACTAGCTGCAGTTGACAGTAGGAAGTTGTGTGATTATGCAGTCCTACACACCCGGTAAACACAGGTCTTCTTAATGTTCTCTATGATAACATCATCTGCAGTTATTTGCAATGTCAGACTTAAGCCATGGTGTATGCGATAAGTACTGTGATCTGTAGTTTATACAACTTGGTAGGGGTTCTAATCTCACTCCATCCCACTTGGTGTGTGTGTGTATGTGCATCTCCCTTCCAAACAAATGCATATGTAATACCACAATACTTCTGTACTTTTTGGCCTTTGCACTTGACACAGGCCTCTAAGGTCATCTCCTGAACAAGGTCTGCTGATGTCATCTACCATAAAAGTACCTAAAGCCATAGCAATGCAAAACTTAAGCTGTGGCATGGGCTATAAGAGCTGTGATCTGTAGTCTGTAAGACTAGAAAGGTAGGGGTTCTAAACTCACTCCAGCCCATTTGCTGTGTGTGTGCTGTCCAGTGTTCAGTACACATAAATAGGCAGTAGTAATGTTCTAACTGCATCCAGGTTGGTGGGTGTGGATTTAGTCACTGTTTTACATCAGCTTATGATACGATAGGATCACTGGAATGTTGCTGGCTAATGGTCCGAGGGCCCTTATATGCCTAGCCACCTTTTACCCTTATTAACAGGTACAACACCTACTGCACCTACCCAGGGTGTACACAGGTAGAACCAGTGTGGTGTAATTATGGTTATCCATCCAATCGTGCAGACAGCATCTGTAAAGGACCAATGAGGTGCTCAGTTTGATGTGGAAGTGGAAGTGTGTTCCAAAGGTATGTTATCCTCTGGTAGACATTTCTCTCCTTCTAGCGGATTTTATAAAAATTACATGCCACATTAAGATCTTCACTGGGGTAGATTGGTTACCCATTTCACTCATGCATATGCAGCATGTCCAGTACAGCAGGGTTACAGATGGTTTTCAGCCCCCTTTAAGGAACCTTTGTGGTTTCCCCAATCGCCATAGCTGTTTAGTGAGTAACATAGTAAATGTGGCATTACACTCAAATATTTTCCTCTCTTAATTTTTTTTTTATTTTTCAAATACATTTGAATGAATTCTGTAGTATTTATACATAACATCTTAAATAACTACACTATGTAAATTAGCCTGGCACTATAACAGATCTTATATAGTTACTTTATAAGTATGTCCAATTCATTATCACAGTGTCTTATCAATTATTGTATAGTGTCAATCAATGATATTCTTTTCCCCAAGGGTTGTTGATAAATGGCTTTGGATAAATTCTTAGTTCTTTAATTTTAATTTCCAATAATGCTGTGGTCTTCAGTAGGCTGTAGAAGTCTTCCAAAGTTGGTATTGTGTTTGTATTCCATCTTCTTGTTATACACTTCCCTGAAATTGCAAGTATAGTCCATACTAGATACATGTTTGACCTATTCAAATGACGACCTTCATTCACATTTAATAATACAAGAGCTTTAGTTAAATAAAATGATTCATTAAATAAAGCTTGTAGAAAGTTATTAATATCATTCCAAAATGGCTTAATTTTAACACAATCAAAGAAAATGTGGTGCCAGTCTGGATTGTGTACTTGCTCACATCTCCAACATATTCCTTTATGGAAGAACTAATTTTACTGATTCTGTCTGGGGTTAAGAATGCTCTGTGCAAGCATTTCCAATTAAAAACTTTCTAGTATTGTATAAAGGATATATATTTTATTGATAATAAGATATTTGTTTTAATATCTTCAGTTAACTGTATTGAGTGTCCTTTTGTTATATATTTCCAAAATGAGGTTTTGGGAGTTGTTTTATAGTTTATCAATATTTTGTAAAATTTTGAAATACTGTTTCCCATGTCAAAGTCATTATATATGATTTGATATATGTATTTCATGAATTTAACTGAAATATTTTCCTGATGAGGGAAGAGTACATGAGTGCACTAACTACTTGTACTGGAGACAATGCCCTCATGTATGACATGAGCAACATATAATGACCTACTCATTACTGTGTAGACATAGTGATCTAGGTTATAGTAGCCATCAAGACATGTCACCAGGTCTCTCACCCTGAGTATGTATGTATGGTGAATGATAATACAAATACTTGCATTATGTTTGGGGTCATGTGTAAGGCAACAAATATCTGTCCATGTAACAGCATAATGTAGGATGCTGCCATACTATGTATATTGTATGACCACTCCCAGTCAACAGGTATCATCAAACGTTGTCAACCATAGTATGTTGTGCTTGTACATCAGTGAACTGGATTCCAAACATTAGATAACCTAGGACAGAAGCCTCTGGAACACCACTGGTTATAGCTCAGCTATTGCAGGTGTCTTCCCCTATTGGAGTATATGACCTGAATCAGTGAGGCAGTTAACTACCCCTCTAATGATATAAGATTTGAAGCTTAGTTGGGTGGGTTTTTCGATGATGCCCACATGGGGGATGTTGTCCAATGCCTTCTATTAGTGCAGGTAGGCTGTGTGTACAGATTTCCCATCAGCCAGGTCCTTGGTGACTGTCTTAAGGAGGTCTACCAGGATTATCAGGCATGATGTCACTTTGACAAATCCAAAATGAGTAGGGTCATGTAAGTGAATGTTATCTATTTTTTAGTTCATAATGTCTATGATGATCTGCCCCATGGCCAAGCAGATATGAATAATGAAGCTAATATGCATATAATTTGAGGAGTCATTGGCCTCACCACATCTGTGCAATGGAATAACCATGGCTGCTTTCCAGTCAGCTGTGACAAAGTCGTTGGTCAGACTATGATTGGGAAGAGTGTCCAAGGGTGTTACAAGTCCATGTTGGTGCCCTTGTTATCAGGTCCCATACATGCTGTGTTTCTGTACTTAGAGAAGCCAAGTATGACATGCCTTTCAGAGTTACAAGGTAGTTCACTGGTGGTAGGAATATCATGTTGTATGTGTAGTGGGGACAGAGGAGGGATGTTTTGGCAGAACCAGTCAGCCAAAAGATGAGATATGTCTACAGCACCAGTATATGTGGTATATGTGGTATCATGAAGTACAGGGTTGGCACTAAACTGGTCCTTTTCTTTTAGGTTTGTGGTTAAATTTTGTGGGGGAGGCTAATTTGGAGCAATAATTTGTTTTGGAGGAATTCACTACAACTCTTACTTGCTCCTGCGTGCTGATGAGGTAATGTTTCCATTTCAGGGGGGCTCCCACCCTCCTACTCTTACAGAGCAATATCCCTCTCTTATTGTAAAGCCTTGCAGTCATCCACCAGGCAGGTTTACCTTACCATAATAAGCTTGTGTTGCACCTGTCAGGTGCAGTCAATTCAATGCAGTTATACAGGTGTTTGTATAAAACTTTGGTGTACAGCTCAGCATAGTTGCTAGTTCCTTCTGATGGGGGGGTGCAGTGAACCTGTTAATACCATTCTTAGTAAGAGGTTATAATCAGCTTTGCTGAAGTTTATTACTCTATCTTCTGCAAGGGGGGTGTCAGGTATGATATGTACTTTGAATGAGACTGAGTAGTTGTTATATCTCACCAGGGTGGGGGTCACAGTGGGGGTGCTACAGTGGTCCTCCATATTGGTAAGCACCCCATCCAGTACATAGGCTCTTCTTGTGGGGGTGTCAAGCAGCCAGGCCAGGGCATTGTGGTTAATGAAGTCGGGAACATTTTTGTGTAGGTGAGTTTGAGCATGTTTAGTATACCCAGTCGATGGGAAGTTAACATCACCCAAAATAATGGTGTCCGGATGTAGACTCAAGTAGGTGCTAAAAAGCAGAGTGGCTGTCCTGATTCATGAATGGCCCCCTGTAGCTGGTAATTACTTTAATAGATCCCTACAAAAAGGCCATACCACCTTAATTGTCATCAGGGAATCATATCCCTGATGGCTAAAACCCAACATTTCAGACTCTGAAATACTACCCCCTGGGTTTCAAGTACTTAGACAAGACCACCTAAGAATGAAGGGTGGAGAAGTAGCCTTAATCTACTCTAGCCTACTCTCCATCACTCCCTACCAAAATCCCATTCCACAATTCCATAATGCGGAACTAGTCATAGGAAATCTCAAACTAAATAACCAGAAAAGCATTTATGTTATAGCCCTCTATATCCCCCTTGGAAACAACATTAACACACTTGAGGAAATTCTTCTATGGGCCTCATATAATATCAAGCTTGAGACATACAGCCTAGGAGATGTGAACATTGACTGGAACAAAATTACTGCCAATAACCCCACCATTTTAATCAATCTATGTAATTTCACTCAACTCACAAATGCTATAACCAGACCTAATAAAAATAACCCCCAGGTTCCATACTGGACTGGATCCTTGTCTCCCACCCAAACACAATCTCCCACACTGGCACCTTACCAGACTCTGTCAGTGATCACTTACCAGCCTTCATCCATATAGCAACCCCCTCCTCTCCTCATCTACACCAATATATCCATACTCGGAATCTCAACAACTTTAACCCTACAACTTTTTCCAGTTCTCTCAAACTGATAAACTGGAACACTCTAAAAACTCTACCTCTGGAGAGTGCTGTTGAATTCTTCAACTCAACCTTTTTAGACACTCTTAACTCCCAAGATCCTCCAAGAATAAAACATATAAAAAACAATTCTGCCCCTTGGCTTAGTAAAGATACCAAAACACTCATGCAACAAAGGGACAAGACCTGGAAACTCTACCATCATAATAGGCACCCTGACACCCTTCTTAAATATAAACAACTCTGCAACTTAGCCAAAAAACATATCATACAAGACAAAAAAGCATACTATATCAAACTCCAGTCTAACCACTCCTCCAACCCCCCAAAAATTCTGGAAATCCATCAACTCACTTCTCAACCCAGGCACCAAAAACAACACCTGACCTGACCCTAGTAAATCTGACCCAGAAATAGCCACTCTGTTCAACGCCTTCTTTACTAACTCTATAGCAGAACTCACTAAAACATTCCCAAACAACAACACCTCCCCCCAAATCACACCATCTACCCAACCTTCCACCCAAAACTCACCTCCCATATTCCACCTCAAACCCATCCCCACCTCATATATAAAAAAACTTCTCTCTAATCTTAAGCCATCCTCCATTGCCCCTGACAATATCCCCTCACTCTTTTTTAAGAATTGCAGCAGACAGCATCACCATCCCCATTAGCATACTCATCAACAGATCCATACAAGAATCATATGTCCCCAAACTGTGGCATGCAGCCTTTATCCTTCCCCTCCAAAAATAATAACATCTCCAATTTCTGACCCATAGCAATCCTCTCCCCTATTTCAAAGATTCTTGAGAAATGCATCCACCTCCAACTCATGCCATTCATTACACATAACCAACTCCTCACCCCAACACAACATGGGTTCCATCCTGGCCATAGCACAATAACAGCTCTTCTCTCTTTTCTAGACATCGTAAACCATGCCCGTGACTCTAGAGAACTTGTATCCACAGTTCTCCTTGACCTCTCCAAGGCTTTTGACACAGTCTCCCATGCCCACCTTCTTACCCACCTTTCTAATCTTAACCTCTCACAAAACACCATTACCTGGTTCAGCAGCTACCTCTCTGACAGATCTCAGGCAGTAAAATGGAAGACTGGCACCTCAGCCTTCCTTCCCACCCCAACCGGGGTACCCCAGGGATCCATTCTTGGCCCTATGCTCTTCAATATCTTCATTAATGATTTCCATGCAGCCATTCCTAACACCAATATAGTACAATATGCAGATGGCTCAACTTTAGTATGCTCTGCATCAAACCTCCCAGAGTTATAAACAAAAACTTAGACTGCCTTCTCAACTACTGAGAACTGGATGCTCCAAAATCACCTCTCTTTGAATGCCAACAAATCAAAGATCCTTGTATTCTCTCCCTCAAAATCTATCCGCCTAGACAAAACCTCTTTCAATATTACAAGCCTTGCCAACTCCACTGTAGACGTTGTTCCTTTTGCTAAACTTCTTGGAGTTACTATTGAAGAACACCTAAAATTTGATACCCATATTCAGCTAAATATAAAAAAAAAACATCAGAAACTTGGCATGCTGTATAGAAACTCCCACTTCTTCTCCCCCTCAACAAGACAGACCCTTACCACTACCTCCTTACTACCTTCACTAATGTATGGTGCTCCCCTACTAACCAACCTATCTTCCTCCATCTCTTCTAAACTACAATTCTGTTACAATAAAATCTCAAAGTTCACCACCACTTCCAAATACTCCACTCATGACTGTAAACCTCTCCACCAGCTGCAATGGCTAGAACTCCCAAACTACCTTGACTACCTCCAACTCATCACCACTCACAAGCTTATTTTCAAACTAACTATATGCCCAGCACTAACAAACATCTTAACATTATACACCCCAAACAGAACTCTAAGATCTACCCACCAAAATCTAATCTCTGTTTATAAACCAAACCATCCCACTGGTCATCTTCTCCTATCATTTTCCGTCGCCAAAAAATGGAATTCTCTCCCTCCATCTCTAAGTATTTCTGAGAACTCTGAACACTCCAAAACCCAGCTGCTTTCTTACCTCTCCCAAAAATGGAAATGCAATTGCACTCCACCTACCTACCCTGCTTAATAAATAAATACTTTATAACACACAAAGTTTGTTCTTCCTTACACACTATTGATTAACCCTATGTACTGCCTTCATGCTAATGCTACCTCTATACCACTCTCAGAGGATTTAAACCTCTGTATTAATTTAACTCATGCTAATATTCATACATAAAGAACTCATCCATGCTAATGTTACTTATATATCATTCTCAGATGATTTAAACTTCTGTATTAATTTAACCTTGTACTACTGTTCTCAACCACTAAACATGTAAATATCCTTCTCCAAGCTGTTGTTTAACTTTTGTTTAGTTTTTGCTATTTTGTATGTAAAATTTGCTTAGTTTGTTTCTGTTTCCACTATGTGTTATACTTCATATTATGGAGCTTGTACTATGTATTATTGGAGCTTTTCTCCCTGGGCCTCCAGTGAAAATGGGCTCTTTGTGCTCAGTGAACCTCCCCAGTCATCAAACTGGAAATAAATAATAAATAAATGAATAAATAAATATCATGTAACCAATCCGGATGTGTATATATCTGTAATGAATAATTATACACTGACCCCATTACTTTGCATGCCATGAGTTTGAGGTGTGCACATGTGCAAGGAGTTGTAGACTGCTATGGCTGTATTGCTGTCCACAGCCTTACCCAGGTGTCTGTGATTGCACAAATGTATGCGTCCACCAAGGTGAGGTCTGCTCCCAGCGGTGGAGTCTCGTGTTGACATTCTTAGCATGTAGCAGCAAAACCTTGATGTTGTTTGTAGATGGGCTTTTTACATCAGCATTTTGTCCCTCTGACACCACCTAGAAAGGGCACTATGGGGATGGCAAGTGCCTTGAGCAGTAGCCAAAACTGCATAGGTGACAGATGAAGGCCATCTCTGACAAAGCATTGAGATCTGTTGCTCATGTCAAACCAGGGTGACAGATAGTAGATCCCCTTCAAATGACACCAGACACTAAACCAATTATTGGTGTCAATCATGTTGTTTTTGCATGTCAGCATAATCCCAGGTAAAGGTAAAATGAAGTTGAAGACCAGGGGCATACCCGCCTGAGACAATTAGTCCAAGAGCTCAGTCATTTATCTCTTGATACACTCCTGAGAGATACATTTCAAGTTGTACACACAAACAGGAACTATAAAATATTCATAACAGTACTTTCTGTTGATAGACTTGCCTACATGTGTGATATGGTGTATCAGCCCACCTCACATACAGCTGACCATGACCTTCTGATGAAGAGATGAAAAGTCAACAAACAAAGGAGAGTAGTAGTGCTAAAATTGAATTCATCCTAAAGTCTTGGTGAGTATCTTCGCGAGGTGGACCATGTTTTTCACAAAATCTCACCAAGATGACACTGATATATAGACTGTATTTATATAGCATATATCATGGACAGAAGTAAATCAAAAATAAAAAAAGATAGCCGGGTACACAAGACCCAGGATAAAAAAGTGACCAGTCCTGGTAGGCGCACTGGTGCCGGGACTGGAAAAAAATGACTGTGTAGAATTGGCAAAATATGGAAACATCCCTACAATGGTGCCAGGCCAGGCTCAGGGGGAGGATGGCGCCCCTGTTGTAGAAGGAAGTAGCAGCCCACAAAAATGGCAAAAAATTGATTGGCCAAAGAAGAGCCATAAAGACGATAGAGTGGACTTTTGAGGATAAGAAAGAACTTATGTATTGTTACTGTTATGTAAAAAGCCCAGAGAGAAATTAGAGGAAAGAAAAATACTTCCACAGAAAAAACCTGTCAGAAGCTTCAAAGAAAAATTTGCATTCATTAATACAGCAGATTTTTGAAAAACAGTATACAGATCAAGAAATTTTGATCTGTTTGGAAAAAGAAGCATCTGAGGAAGTGAGAAAATATAAACCACAAAATCTAGAGATATTTGAAAAAATATAAACAAGAAATATAGACTTGGAAAAGAATGAGAGATTTGATATGGTGCAATATTTATGCAAAGGAAAAAGCCAAGTTAACTGATATAGACAAGGCAGTCTCAAAGATATTCAAAGAGAAATACAGGCAAAGGCATCCAGATATGGAAAATTTCACAATAAAAAGATTAATAGCACAAAGATTTAATGTAAAAAAGATGATTTGTGAAGCAGAAGTTAAAGAAATAGAAGTTGAAGTTATGGAGTGCCTGCGAAGTGAAGGATTTAATGTAGAAGGTCTAAAACAGACTGCATCACAGCATGATAGAGTGAGCCCCCAGAATAAGGAAAAGCAAGAAGATCAGGAGACGTGACTGCGAAATATGGACAGGGGAAAGGAAAAGAGATTTAATATGGTATAATATTTATGTAAAGGGGAAATCAAAACTAACCAATACAAAAAGAGCAGCACCAAAGATATTTGAAGAGAAATACAGGCAAAGGAATCCAGATATGGAAAACTTTACAATACAAAAAAATAAGACAAAGAGAAAAAGTAGAAAAAGAGCTTAGTAATGGAGAAGTCAAAGAAATAGAAATTTAGGTTATGGAACAGCTGCAAAGAGAAGGATTCAGTGTAGTAAACCAAATACAGAAAGCACCACAACAGGACAGAGCAATGGATAACCAAATTAAGGGGAAACCAGTGGAGCAGGAAGCAACTGGTCAGGTGCCATATCAAGATATTTTGGAGCCTTTCACAGGAAACAAGTATAAACATTAATTTGAAGCTAGACAGCAAGGAAAGGAACATGAAACTGTGGAAACTGATGCAGTCAATGGTGCGGAGTGATAGGCCAGTGAGTTCCCATATGACAGAACAACAGATGACACAGGATGAAATTGAAGAGAATGTGCCACAGGAAGATGCTATAGAACTTTCTATAGAATGCACACAGGAAACGGAAAACAAGGGATGTGCCCTCAGTATGGAAGAAAATGAGTTAAGAGAAGAGTTGCTTGATTTAATAGACAAAGAGATATATCAAGATCAATGAGAGAAATAGACTGCTACTACGTATGGCATGGACTGACTACAAAAAAGTATTTGATAGTATCCCAATTCATGATAAAAGAGTACCTAAAATGTATAAGATACACCCTAAACTGATTGACTACATTACAGTAACCATGAAACAGTGGTAGACCACTTTGCAATTAAGCCATGATAAAGGACAGATTGTTATCCCAGGGATAAAAATTCAAAGCGGGATATTTCAGGGTGACTCTATGTCACCATTGCTATTCTGCCTTGCCATTATTTATTTATTTATTTAAATTTGTTGACCGGGAGTGTCCGACTGGACGTGGGTCCATTTTCAGTGGAGGCCCGGGGAGAAAAGCTCCACAGTAAAATAAACAGACAGTAGTTACATTAGATTACATAGCGATTAACAATTTAACATAGAAATTACAACATATTTACAGATGAAGAACATAGTACATCAGTAGACAACTAGAATCTTTATCTGTGAAGTACATAACAGGCATTAACAAATGTAACAATGAGAAGTTCCTGTTGTATAATAAGTACTAGGCTTATGAGCATCTGAGCTTGCTATCATCAAGGTAGTTAGTGGAGGTGAAAGAAAGGTAGTAGTTGGATGGGGTGGATGATATTAGAGTGGGAGTTGCAAGGGCATAGCCAGCATGTTAATCCATTAAGCTGTTTACTTAACAGATTAGGCCATGGCTACAGTTTGGCTTCTAGAAAACAATAAAGTCTAATGACTTCTTATCTTCTCTTTTTTGATGATTTTAAACTATATAGCTCATCAGATGAGGAACTGAAAGTACAGCTGCAAGTTGTCAAAACTTTTTCAGATGATATTGGAATGTCATTTGGTCTTGATAAATGTGCAAAAGCAACCTTTAAAAAAGGAAAATTGCAGCACCAGGAAAACATCAGTTTGGGACAAGAATGTGATGTAAAGAACTTGAACAAGAGGGATTGTATAAATACTTGGGAACTGATGAAGGATCAGCAATAAAACATGAACAAATGTGAATAAAACTCAGTAAGCAATACTTTAGAAGACTTAAATTAATCCCAAAAACAGCATTGACATCTAGGAACAAGATCTAAGCTATAAATCAGTTTGCTCTTCCTGTCCTAACTTATAGTTTTGCAATGATTGACTGGCCCCAAAAAGTGTTGGATAGACTGGATATTAAAACAAGAAGGATGATTCATGCTTACCAAATGATTTATACAAATTGAATGAAATATGTAAGGAGAAAATACCACTCTGGACACAGAAATAAATATAAAGTTAGCACTTTCGTTTATAAATATATAAACTTCTTCAGACAAAAGTATACAGGAAATAAACCATTTAAATAATCATTCAAGAAGTGACATCATTTCCCATTCAAAGAAAAAAGTCACAATAAAAGTCCCATTAAACATCAAAATAAAAGACATGCCTCAAAATAAGATATCCAACTACACAATGGACCCATTGAACAAAACTTTAAATAAAATCCTAAACACTACAGATATATGCATAAATATATATAGAAGTTAGAATATTTAAATAATTGACTACAAAAATACAATAATAAATGTTATCTACATAAAGACTTCAGTTTCAAAACACTCATGATAGAAATAGTGTCATTCAATCCAGGTGAAACTGAAGCGTTCAACTTAAGTTGCCATAAAAGTTCTTTCTCCTCAAGTTGCAAGGAAGTCGGACCTCCCCTAATGTTTTCAACAACCCTATCAATGATTAAAAAACAAAATTCATGTGTGGGAAAGGCCAAAATATGTCTAGCCAGGGCATTTGTAATATTTGCTTTAGAAATGGCATAAAAATGTTCATAAATTCGATTTTTAAAAACCCTATCCATTTTGCCAACATAAAAAGACGGGCAATTCTGACATAATGCCAAGTAGACCACCCCTCTTGTGTTGCAGTTGTATTTATCCATTAAGTAATATTTTTTCTTATTGATCATAAACATGTTGGTAACACATATAAACTTACACCAACGGCATGATCCACATTTAAACATCCCACAATGTGGGCGGTGACATTTATAATTTACTTTTTCAAGGATAGTTTTTAAGTTCCTACCTTTTTTAAAAATTACAAGAGGCCTTTCACCCACATAATTTCTTGTTGTACTATCCTCGACTAAAAAGTACCAATTCTTGAAAATGATATCCCTCAAGAAGGGAGCATCCTTAGAAAAAGTGGTAATAAAACCCAAATTTCCAAAGTTATTGTTATTTTCATGCTCAAATGGCTGTGTTAAAGGAATCAGTGTGTTAGCTGGATCCATAATATCATTAACACACTCAAGGTTCTCATTTCCAGATGAAATAACATAACTTAGAATTGGTTTAAAGTAACCATATGTCCTTTTAGATGTAACCTCAAAAATGAGTTCATCCAATAAGTTAATAGGGTAACCTCTTTACATAAACATGTCCCTTAATAAACTACACTCATCCAAAAAATCTTCATCTAAAGTTACCATCCTAGCTGCCCTAACTAGTTGTCCCTTAACAACTCCCTTCTTCTGATGGAAGGGGTGGCAGCTAGAAAAATGGAGGAATGCATTTGAGTAAGTGGGTTTTCGAAAAATCCTAGATGTAAATGTGTGTAAAACAAAAATTTTGACTAATCTTACATCTAAAAATGAAGTCTCTTTTTCTTGAAAATCCCAAGTGAAATCCAAGAAATCAGTAAAATCAGTAACTTTTTCAATAAATGATGCTGCGGAATGTCTATCACCCTTCCAAAGAATAAAAATATCATCCAAATAATGGGTATATAAAGCAGCCTTACTCTGGAAAACAGGGTCTTTAAATAAAAAATGTGTTTCCCAAAATGCCATTACTGTATTGGCAAAGGTTGCACCACAGGGAGATCCCATGGCTACACCTGTTTGTTGCAAATAGAATTTAGATTCAAAAAAGAAATAATTGTTAGCTAAAACAAGTTCCAGTAAGTATATGACCAAATCAGTAACATGCCCATCCATTTTCTGGTCCAACATAAAATCCCTAACCCATTCACATCCAAGGTTTTGTGGTATACAAGTGTACAAGTCACAAACATCGATGGTAAAAAAATTTAAATCTTCATCAAAAGGAAAACTATTTAAAGAATCCAAAAAAGCCCAGGAATCCTTGCAAATTTGTTTTTGATTTTTTAGTAAATCTTTTAGTTTACAGTCAATGAATCTGGCACACCCATAAGTGATAGATTGCCTACCATCGATAATTGGACGAAAAGGGGGTTTATTTAAATTATTATGGACTTTTGGCAACCCAAATAATGTAGGAATAACTGGGTGTGTAATGTTAAGAAAATTAAATAAATCAATGTCAATGCGGCTTTCAATGAATAAGTCATTAATGAAACCTTTAAGTTTACGATAGGCTCCATTAATTTCATTAAGAGAAACACATACATAAGCTGCACTGTCCAAAACAAGCAACATATTAGTTGTATAATCAGCCTTATCCATAAAGGCCAAACCACCCCCTTTATCTGGTTTACATATTCGTATGTTAGCAAACTTTAGGCTATTCAAAGCATCTTTTTCCTCGAAAGTAAGATTGTCATCCAAAGAATTAACTGGATAACGTACATTTAATAAACAAAAGAAAAGAAAGAAAAGACGAGGTAGGAAAAGGGACAAGGACACTATTAGGGGAAACGTGAGGAAAAGAGGAAACCTGGGATAAACTTACTGTGACCTGCACGGCAACTGGAAGTAAAACAAATGTTAAAAAATCCATTTATTCAACGACACTACACAAGTAAGTGCTTTTGCATTGAACTAGCAAATGCTTCATCAGACAAGTAAAAACTTCAGAGTCTCTTAAATACAAAAGCATCACTACGCAGCTCATTAATACATATTCAAACTGATAAATAAGAACAGAGATACAATAAATGACCTAGGATAGTCACCACCTCATCAGCAAGTGCTGATACAAAACACGTCTCTTAACACTGACATCACCAAAAACTACAATACTGTAGTTCAAACAACAGCACTATTGAGCCACATTGTACTCTTATTCATAGAGTTCATAGAATCCATGCAAACAGCGCAGGACAAAAACTAATCTAAGACTATTAGACCTCCCTCCATAAACTATATAATAATAATAATAATAATAATAATAATAATAATAATAATATAAATATTCTCTAAACCCCGATGCAAATCAGTGTAAGAGAGGGTGCATTTTAAGGACTGGTTTCAGAGACATGGAGTCATTTAGACCTGGTGGCTTAAAAGATCATAGCTGAAGTATCCAACTCTGTTCTCTAGCTTCAGTGATGTTCTTAAAGTTTCCCCCCTCTAACACCTAGCTTAGCAATCTCCAAGGCAAAAAACTTGAATGTACAGTGTGTCCCTGACTTCTGGACATGCACAGCAAGTACATTAGTGTCTCTTACATTCCTGATCTTACCTAAATGTTCGAGGATCCTATATTTGAAACACCCGTTGGTTTTACCTATATAAAAGGCAAAACATTCTTAACATATAGAGAATATTTATGGATATGAAATTATTTTTTATTATTATTATTATATAGTTTATGGAGGTAAGTGTAATAGTCTTAGATTAGTTTTTGTCCTGTGCTGTTTGCATGAATTCTATGAACTCTATGAATAAGAGTACAATGTGGCTCTATAGTGCTGCTGTTTGAACTATTGTATTGTAGTTTTTAGTGATGTCACTGTTAAGAGAAATGTTTTGTATCAGCACTTGCTGATTAGGTGGTGACTATCCTAGGTCATTTATGTTTTATTTATTTAATATTTGTTAACCGGGAAAGTCCAACTTGGAACAAAGCCAATTTTCGGAGGAGGCCTGGGGAGAAATGCTCCAGATGCATGTCTTTGTAATGTGGGAGGAAACCAGAGCATCCAGAAGAAACCCACATGAACGCAGGGAGGACATGCAGACTCCACACAGAAGGAACCCCAGCCAAGAATCGAACCAGAGAATCTCTTGCTATGAGGTGACAATGCTACCGCTGCACCACTGCACCACCCATAGTTTATTGTATCTCTGTTCTTGTCAGTTTGAATATGTATTAATTAGCTGGGTAGTGATGCTTTTGTATTTAAGATACTCTGAAGTTTTTACTTGTCTGATGAAGCATTTGTTAGTTCAATGTGCTTATCTGTGTAGTGTCGTTGAATAAATGGATTTTTTAAAAGTTTCTTTAAAGTTTGTTTTACTTTCAGTTGCTGTGCAGGTTGCAGTAAGTTGTATAGTTAGATTTTTTTGCTTTTTATGTGCGACTGTACCAGGCAGGTTATATTTTTATTTCCGCTTTATAAACTAGGATAAACTGGTGGCATGGAATTAAGCAGACAGAGAGTGAGTGAAGCAGGAGGTCCAGTAGTATAAAAAGCAAGTAAAAGAAGGATGGATGCAGTTGAGGCCCAGCTGAGGAGCATACAAATAGAAATGGATGATAAAGGGACCGGTGAAGAGCTTGAGACTGACAACATAAAATTACTGTTAAAGAGAGCTGAAAGAGGTTGCAGAAACAGAAACACAGATGATTAAAGTAAAATCATTTTCCAAAATTATCTATTCAACCAACATTTCTCAGTAAAGTTTAATAACAGTGCATTAGCCACCACTCCCTTACTTAAAGCAGTCCCTCAAGGCTTCAAAATGGCCCCTGTTATTTCTCCATTTTATAAATAAACTTACACTTGACCTTCCCCAGTTTCCAGTATTTCTGTGTGCTGATGACATGGTTATCTTCCTGTCTAAACATACAAACCATTCAGTTCAACATGATATGCAAAAACATTTCCCTTATCTCATTAATTGGCTCAGTAGCAAAAAACTATTATTTAACTCCTCAAAAACAAACTATGATCTTTGGAACCTCCACTAAAAGGCAAAAGTACCCCAGCGACATTCTGTAACAATGCCCCAGGCAGGTTAACATCTCCAGATACCTAGGAGTCTGGCTTGATCCCTCATTTCACTTCCATAGATTCATAGTTTTATACTAGACTAATGATTGCCAGGGTCCATACAAGCCTAGCCATGCAACCCAACCAAGTTTTGTCCATGTGTTCCTTGAACACCATATGGTGGGGTATGTTAGTAACAAGGTAGCTAAGGGTTATGTGTATGGGGGGTATGTTAGTTGAAGATTAATTTATTTACTATCACCTGTGTCCATCAGAAACACGGGGGCCAGACTGAGGGTGAATTTGATATTTCCCATTCAATGATCAATGTTTCATTTGGATAGAGGTAGGAATGAACTTTGGTTCATGTAGATAGAGAGCTTATTTCATAGCATGGGAATCCTTTGAGACAGATATTGATCTCTCCAGCATGTTCTAATTATGTTGCATGCAAAGTTCAGTTCCTTGGATCTGGTGTTTTTGGTACTGTTTGTTTTGTAGATGTGCAAAAGATCCATCAGAGCTGGATCTGGTGATACCTTATATACCAGGCATAGATTGCCTCTCACTAACCTTTACAAGACTGAGTACAGAGATAGGGCCTTAAGGCAATTTGTGAAGGACATGGTATGCATTCCCTAAGCTTTCCTGCTGAGGACCCTTTAATGATGTTCCATCTGTTGTAGGTGCATGGTTAGGTACATGCCCAAAGGGGTATTTTATTCAATAATGGGTCTGATAAGGGCTGAGTAGAGTGGTACTACAACTTCTTTGGACTTGGATGCCATACCCATGCTTATAAGTTGGGTGACATAGAATGATTTTCTTATTGTCTTGACTAGGTGTATATCAGTGGCAGGATTAATTTCTACATATTTTCCCAGATCCCTAAATATCGGGTCAGGCCTTAGAGGTGTTTTATCCATGGAGTAATTAGCTTTGATGGATGATTTTCTAAAGGGTACAATAATGTATTGCTTCCCGCTGAGGTTTAATTCATGGTTTTGGCACCAGTCATTGTTTGTGTTAGACCCTCTTGTAGGATGTTAGAGTCACGGGAGGAATCCATAATAGCTCACAATTTACAGTCATTGCAAACTTTGGTGAGCCAGAGGCCTTTGACATTAGAGTTGACTTCTGAGAAGTAGATGCCAAACAGGAGCGGGCTTAACACAGATCCCTGAGGTACTCTGCTAGTGACTGATCTCCTGGCGTAGGTGGTCTCACTGATCCTCACTACATGGGTTCTATCTGTGAGCCAGCCAACAATCCAGCAATTTTTGTAGGGATTTATGCCTAGTCTTGAGAGTTTGTTAACAATATATGAGTGACGTATTGTATTGAATGCCTTGGTCAGATCAAGTTAGGCAGTATGCCCCATTTTCCCCTTGTCCATACCCTTGCTGACCCTCTTGAAGAAGTCTACCAGGATGAGTAGGCAAGACCTTCCTTTAACAAAGTCAGACTGGGATGAGTTTAGTGTCTGTAGGTTGCCAATGTCTTTGTTGATCATTTCCATGATAATTCATTCAATGGCTTTGCATATTAGACTTGTCAGTGCCCATTGAAGCAGTGTTTTTGGCCTTAGCACCATCTGACCTGTACCATATTGATAGTCAAGGGGATATACTAGAAGGGATTTCATGGGGGGGGGCTAGTGGGGGGATTGAGTGTGAAGTTAGAGCTCAATTTATCAACCTGTAGATTGCTATGTCACCCTGGTCAGTGAAGGTTGTGCCATTTACCAGTTCTTTATACTGCAGGGTGTTACCTGTAAGATTCCTGACATAGTTGAAGAATGCCTTATGATTGTCCTTAGCCTGGAAGGCTATCCTTACCATGTAAATGGTCTTGCTGAATTTTATTAGACCTCTTAGTTTTATGTTTAGTTGAATAAGAGAGCTCTTGTCTCTATGAGAGTAGCTCTTTCTGATTTTGGCCATAACTTTTTTATTTTTGTTTTATACCCTGTTAAAGTAAGGATTTGACCAGTGGGGCTTAATTTTGGTGTTAGATCTGAACTTATTTCTGGTAGGTGCACAGCCTTAAGGCAGCTATTTACATGTTTGTACAGGGTTTCTGTACATAATTCTCCAAAGGTAGCTGTGGTCTTAGGGTTTTGGGGAGTAGTGAATTTTAACAAATTATCACTTGATAGGATGTAGTTTGCTTTAAAATAGTTCCTTACTGTTATGGGTTTAGTTGGATTTTTCAGGTTGATTTTTATTTAGATGGAGACAGCTTTGTGGTCTGATTTCACCAATGAGGATATGACATGGGGTGGGGGTCAAGGGTTGCAAAGCTCTCCCATGTTGGTAAATACTCGATACCATGTGTTTGATCATCAGGTTGGAGTGCATGCTATCTGGTCCAGGGTGTTTATGTTGATAAAGTCCAGGAAACATTGTACCTGTGAGTTAGAGGTAATATACATTTCCCAGTCTATAGAGGGATAGTTAAAGTCTAGCACCCTGAGCATGAGTAGCAATAAAAAACTTTTATTATGAACCAAACCGGTTTCAGCAACTAGCTTTCTTCAGTGGCTTATTTGAAAACTGACAATAAGTCATATTTATAGGAAATACTGAGTGACCTGACATCACTTCCTGTATACCAACAATATAATCACAAAAAAATTATTAATATTATAAATTGACAGCGAATAAATGCAAAAGTTAAAACATACAATTGATTTAGAAAAATAATGTTGTTTAGCTATGGCCATCCATGATACAATAATGTGGAATGCCATGTAGATACTAATAAATGTAATGACCTACATGCAAATAACCAAAAAATATTTCTGACATGATACAGTTATTAATACAATATAATAGTGATTAATAACACTATGCAATTCATTGCAGTTTGTCATTAAGACCTGGTGGAAACAAACCACCTAGTTTGACTATCCATTTGGTTTCCTTGTTATCCAGTAATTTGTGCCATCATGTTTTATACATTCTGTTACCAACAATTCTGTCAATGCAGATAAAGGAAAATTGGGTCGTTTTGTGTATGATAGAATGTTTGTATAGTGCATTGGTAGGCCTAGCATTTCTGATATCCCCTAAGTGTTCAGAAATGCGGATACGAAACTGTCTAGACGTTTGTCCAATATAGAAGGCCCTGCATGTGCATGTAGCTAAATAGATCACCCAGTCCATACAACAACTGGCAAAATGTTGGATATCACAAATCTTGCCTGTGTTTCCAGGAAGTTTCTAGGATTCAGACCACTATCTTGGGGGACAAATTAACAGGCTGTCACCCTTGTGGTCACTGTGCCTTTTGTAAATTTGTATTCACCACCAAAGAATTCACTAGCAAAAACACAGGCAAGATTTATGATATCCAACATTTTGCCAATTGTAGTACAGACTGGGTGATCTATTTAGCTACATGCACATGCAGGGCCTTCTATATTGGACAAACGTCTAGACAGTTTCATATCCGCATTTCTGAACACTTAGGGGATATCAGAAATGCTAGGCCTACCAATGCACTATACAAACATTCTATCATACACAAAACGGCCCAATTTTCCTTTATCTGCATTGACAGAATTGTTGGTAACAGAATGTACAAAACAGGATGGACAAATTATTGGATAACAAGGAAACCAAATGGATAGTCAAACTAGGTGGTTTGTTTCCACCAGGTCTTAATGACAAACTGCAATGAATTGCATAGTGTTATTAATCACTATTATATTGTATTAATAACTGTATCATGTCAGAAATATTTTTTGGTTATTTGCATGTAGGTCATTACATTTATTAGTATCTACATGGCATTCCACATTATTGTATCATGGATGGCCATAGCTAAACAACATTATTTTTCTAAATCAATTGTATGTTTTAACTTTTGCATTTATTCGCTGTCAGTTTATAATATTAATAATTTTTTTGTGGTTATATTGTTGGTATACAGGAAGTGATGTCAGGTCACTCAGTTAGTATTTCCTATAAATATGACTTATTATGAGTTTTCAAATAAGCCACTGAAGAAAGCTAGTTGCTGAAACCGGTTTGGTTCATAATAAAAGTTTTTGATTGCTACTCATGCTCAGGGTGCTGGATTATTTCTCTTTTCATCACGTTTGGTTTATCCGGGTGTCTACCGTACTTGCTAGCCTGCTTTTCAATAGTTAAAGTCTCCCATGAATAGGGTATTTGGTTAGATGGTAAGTACCTCTAATAGGACTAGGTAAGAGTTGTGAGCTATGTGGGTCTTCGTGGATGATTTGTAGCTTGTCAGGGTATGGTAAAGAACCTTGTCTTTTGAGACTTGGACGTTGATAAACTCCAGATTATTTTATTTATTCATTTATTTATATTTGTTGACTGGGAGTGTCCGACTGGACGTAGGTCCATTTTCAGCAGAGGCCCGGGGAGAAAAGCTCCACAGTTAAAATAAACAGACAGTAGTTACATTGGATTACATAGCGATTAACAATTTACATAGCAATTACTTACAACATATTTACAGATGAAGAACATAGTACATCAGTAGACAACTAGAATCTTTATCTGTGAAGTACATAACAGACATTAACAAATGTTAAGATAAGAAGTTCCTGCTGTATAAGTACTAGGCTTATGAGCATCTGAGCTTGCTATAATCAAGGTAGTTAGTGGAGTGGAAAGAAAGGTAGTGGTTGGATGGGGTGGGTGATATTAGAGTGGGAGTTGCAAGGGCATAGCCAGCATGTTTTTAGTTGCGCTTTTAGTAAAGTTTTGAAGTGGGTGCATGATGGTACGGAGGTAATTGTGGGTGGGAGGTAGTTCCATAATTTGGCTATGGTGCAAGAGAATAGTGCTTCACCAGCAGAGTTATTGGCTTTAGTGATCTGCAAGTGATTTTTGTTGCTGGATCTTAGTGGTCTGGTGGTGCGATAGGGTTGGAGTAGATTCTGGAGGGATGGGATATTTAGTGAATGGTTTACTAGTTTGTGGGCGAGTGAGAGTTGATACCATTGAAGGAGGTGAGGGAGTTCAAGCCAGCCCAGTTCAGCAAGTGAGAGACAGTGGTGACTATAGTAGGATGCCCTTGTGGTGAATTTGGCAATTTTGTTGTAGCAGGTCTCTAGCTTGTTTAGATCGCATTGCCTTAGGTTGGTATATATTGGAGAGGCATAAAGTAGGGTGGAGATAAGGTGGGAATTTGCTATTGAAATCTTTGCTGCTTTGGTGAGAAGATGCTTATTTCTGTATAACGCTCCTAGTTTTCATCCTGGTTAACCAATCTGGAGTTCTATTTGTTGCAAATGTAGATCAAGACCCCTCCACCTTTAGCCATCTGTGCTGTTGTTGGTCTAAATGTGCAGAGGACACTGTAGCCTTACACTGCTGGAGTACTTTCTGCAGCTTTAAAACAAATCTCAATAACAGCACAGATGTCTGCATTCTCTGGAGTGAGGATAGCTTGTAAGGTGTGGAGTTTCTTGTTTAGACACCTACCATTGAACAGTAACACCTAAAGGTTGGTTTGAGTTTTTTCTTTATTTGCTATGTTGGTAGGTTTGTCATTTTAACATTGCCTAAAAAAGGCTCTAAGGGGTGGATAAAGTTTTAGTCAATATCCAAAAGCCAAGGTGAGATAGGTGAAGACTTTCCTGGGCAAAACAATGTAGTCTGTTACCCATGTCCTCCCATAGTAAGAGATATCGCATTCCCCTGTCGTGATACTAGAAGCAAAGCCAGTTATTAAAATCAGTCATTTTCTGTTCATAATGTGGCATCATCCTTGGGGAAGGTAGAATGCTGCTTAATGCAAGGCATGTACCTGCCTGTGACACATGTTTAGAGAGAGTCATAATGTCTGTTTTCATATAGACAAGTGAGGTATGCCTCAGGTTATTCACATCCACATAGCTGTGAGAGAATTATACTGGTGCCTGCGGTACAGTGACTTATGCGCCTGACTGGTATTGCAGATACTAGCTCCAGACAGGCAACTGTTATCTTCTTCTTGTCCAGCCTAGTGAGAGGGGCATCTGTACAATCAAATTCCCTGTGACAAGAGTACGAGGTGAAGTGTTTACTTGCCTTATGGACTTTGTTCTCGGGCTATTATTGGGTGTAGGCTTATATGCAGTGGTAGGTGTTGCTTTTGGCACTTGCTTTAGTGATTGCTTTTTGACAGCTTAAGATGTCTTTGAGGTTTATAAAGGTTTCTTTTAAGTGCCTCAGCAAAAGAAGGTCTATGTGTGCGATGAGCAGTAATGTGTGAAGGATTTAGTGTGTGTGTTCTTGACAACCTTGTTTGGTTCCAAGGAATTTCTGTATGTACATCTCTTGCATATTTATGCTAGTTTCTTTAAGGATTAAAAGGTTGTCTGAGTATATGAGACGATTGCTACATTGTCTCAGGATGCCCATATCTACCAACCTAGCCACAGAGACATTAATATACTGCATATCCATACAATCAGGACCTGTATCAGGCTTGGACTATTATGCTTTAGGGACTTGGTTTTACAGGGGTCACTTCCATGGTGTCTTGGGTTAAAGCTTATGACCCCATATCATCTGATATCAGTACTGTTTGACGTATTCACTAGCTTCCCAAAATGTAGCTCCCTGCATATCCTTTCTGTGTTGCGGGTTAAACTCCTAAGTACTAGCTTTATAGGTTTGCTACTATACAGGGTGCTGCTAACTGACACTGCGTGGGGAGCAGCTCTGTGTGAATGCACCTTGCAAACACTTGAAAAAAGATAAACTCTGTACTTTTCCGGGCCAACAAAATCTGCTTCTTTCCTTCCATCTAACAAGAAATGCTGTTGACAAAGAGATTCTTCTAACCCAGCGTAAGTACTGCCTACCTTTTTGTCACATCTGTCTCTAAAAGAACATCTATAACCATCCAATCTCTAACTCTATCTGCCACTTCATTACCCTTTCCGCAAAGTATGAACACAACTGTTTTATACTAGCCAAAGCCAATTGACTGCTGGTTCAGCAGCAAGCCAATCTACTCCTTGGCTGCCAACTTTTATGGCTCCTAAAAACACTCATGCCTTCTCCTTCCTCTGGCTTAGTTAGACAGCCTTTCTCATATAACCTTAGATCTCATAGCCACTCAGGACTTTTCTTGTCGAGCACCTAACCACTCCCTTTCTACCCTTGGACCCAAGCTCTGGAAGGATCTTCCTGCAAATCTGAAATATCTTTCTAACTACTCCTCCCAACTTAAAGAACATCTCACATCACAAGCTGTTTGTAAATACTCTGCTTCAGGTCACATAAACTAGTCTCCCTAATCTCTGGCACATATTATAATTTTCACTACAGGATCTCTTCTCTAACTCCTAATGTCACTGTTCTAATTAAAGCAAATATTGGGCATAGTGGTTTCTACTGACTAACTTCTTAAATAATTTTTGTTCTATTGTTTATTAACTATTTCTTTGTTTTTAGTGGACTCTTTTATTGTATAAAGCGTGTTTATTTTTTACATTTGTTGTGTGCTCAGATTCTAGGCTGAGACTGAAAACTGGTCCAATGGGATCAGAGTCTACCCCACTGAGAAAATTGTATGAATAAATAAATAAATAAACTTGTGTCAGGACAAGGTAAAAATTTAGAGGCTGCTAGCAAGGATCATGAAGGAGAGGAGTGTGAATATGAAAACAGTTAAAGCAAGAAAGGTGAATTAAGAGATGTAGGAGGAAGACAGGAATGAGGGAAGAGTGGTCAGATTTTAGGAATGGGTATATCAACATTGGGTGGGGATGAAAACAGAGGCTGTAAGTAAAAGGAGGAAAGGATAAATAGAGAGAAGAGAGGAAGCTTCTGAATGGAAACAAAATCTTAGTTAGGTGAGACATTCATGGCAACGTTTAGAAATGTAGTCAGACTATGACTACATTAATAGCAACATTTGATATCACTTCCTTGCACCTCTCTAGTGCTTGGGCAGTAGGTTTAGAGTATGTTAGACAATATTTCGCCAAATATAGTGATCTTTCCATAAGAAAAATGAAAACTTTGTGTAGTATATTAGCTGCCATACTGTATCATTTTTCTGTGTGTGTCAATTCTTATTACAAACAAGTGAAGGTCATTGCCATGGGATGTGCATTGTGCCTGCATTTGCCAGTTTACTCATAGCGTTTTGGAAAGCAGAGAATGTTTACAAAACTTGTTTACTTAGACATATTAGATTTTATAAATGCTGCTTAGATAATTTATTCTTTCCCTGGAAAGGTTCAAAACAGTTGTTTGACATTTTTTATGAATGAACGTAATATTAGCACTAATTTTCTGCTTTTCATGGCTACTATTTCCAGTGAAGGGTTTGTTTATTTGGACAAATAGATTATAACGAACCATAGCAAATGCAGCTTTGAATCAATCATTTGTAGAAAAACTGTTTTTGTTAATAACTGTCTGCATTTTGATATGTGTCATCCAGTAAAGTTGAAATTTTTTTTATTCATGGATATTTTATCAGTACATTTTAGCAGAACATAGAAATTATACGTTTCTACCCATTAATGTTAAAGTCACCTGAACAAAGGGGAAGTCATCACAGTGAGATACAGAAAGGCATTTGGCCTAGAAACCTCATTATATGGTTTTAAGGTCATGAAAATTATCATTAATAATTAGAAAACAATATTGGGAAATGAAGAATTGACCAAATCCTTAAGTCCAACACCTAAGTTTGCCAACACAAGGGATTCTAATTGGAAATTGGTCTTTGAGAAGGATACTTCTTTTAAACTGGCCCCAAATCACTTACAGTTCTAAAGGGATTTATATAAGTATGGTGACTATTCAGAATGTAGGTTTACTGATGTCAGATTGTTGCTGAATTTGTCTCAGATGAATAAGATATTTAGGGCCATAGCACACTGTATGTGCAGTTCTACTGAGGTGTGTTTTTAAATCATCCTCTGGCCCCTTCCAGTCTTGGTCGTGCCTTCGGTTGCTGGCTCCATTTGTGGCTTGCTATCAATACATTCAAGCTACCCCAGACATCCTACTTGTGCCACAAAGTACCCTGGTTCCCTACCTGTAAGAAACATCTCAGGGATTGTGTGGTGTATTGGGAAACTCTCCTGCCACCCCACAAGAACCAAAGACTTAAAAGTGTATGTACCATACTGCATAGTCATTTTGTGCCACTGGTTGATGTTTTTGACCCGGCGTATGATAGCCAGCAGCCCAGCACCAGTCCAACCTCTCTTGGCTCCATAGACTCATCCCTTCCTTTCCTCCCAGTGCTGCTCCAAATATCGGCAATTACCCACTTTGGTCAGCAGGTGGCAGCATCCATCCATTATCTGACTTTTACTTCAATCTTTTAAGCTCTGAACCTTAATAAAACCTCCAACTGCCTTTTCTACCTCTTCACCCCTGTGTATTCTATGTTTTCATTCCACCCTTGACTCACTGCCCTGCCCCTATCCCCTGTGGCTACTTACCTTGTGTTTTTACTCCTACCCTTACTGATTGTTTTTCATAGCCCACATCCTTGGTCTTCCTTTCTTGGCTCTTTCTGGTCTAACTTAATTGTACCTGTCCCCTCCCCCCACTCAACTTTCTCCCCTCTGTCTCCCTTGCCTTGTCGCTCCTCCCTTCTTCCTGTCCTCTTCCCACCCTTGAAACTATATAGTGACACCACTAGAGCCAGATGCCATTTTTAAATCATCCTTTGGCCTCTTCCAGTCCTGGTCATGCCTTCGGTTGCTGGCTCCGTTCATGGGTGAGTGTTTTCTGTCAGTATCTACTTAGTGCACTGTGTTTATGCCCTATGTATGTTGCTGCTTAGTTACAGCTCTGTATAGCTATTGTACATATTTTTCTGTTTGTTGAGCATTATTAATTCAAGGAACGGACACATATCCCATCAACAGTTCGCCGAACGTTCCCAACGTGTATCTTTGTATTTAGTTAGCTGCATTCAGCCATTGTAATGTGTTTAGTCCCTAATTTGTATGCCGCTTAGATACAGCTGTGTAGAACTGCTGCAAATACTGACTGTTTGTTGGGCGTTCTTTATGTGTTTAGCCCCCAATTTGTATGCCGCTTAGCTACAACTGTGTAGAACTGCTGCAAATACTGACTGTTTGTCGGGCATTCTTTATGTGTTTAGCTCCTAATTTGTATGTCAGTTAGCTACAGCTGTGTAGAACTGCTGCAAATACTGACTGTTTGTTGGGCGTTCTTCACTCAGCCCTGAATCACATCTCTTCAGCAATTATCGGAGCCTTCCCAAGATCAGTCTGCATAACATTATTTCAGTAACCTCCTTTTATTTTTTTTCTTTTTAATTGTTGTGCCACATTCCCGCCTCACTTGGGGCAATGCAACTGCTTTCTACATGAAACGCTAAACTAGAAACACTCAACCAGCATTTATGTGACAAAGTTTACCAGTTTTAGATTAGTCAAGCCTCGAAGCGGCTATTTTATTTGAACTGCTATATCCGAAGTATTTCCCTGATACAAAAGGTTGTCTGCCCATTATAATGTATGCACTGAATCTATTCTGTTACAAGCAAATAGACTAGTTTAAGGTCCTATGCTTTATACTGAAATTGGACATTTTTTTTTAAATTGTTACCACATACTCCTGCCTCATTTGTAAATGTCGCAATTGCTTTTCTCATGAATTGCTCAACCTGCTTAGATATGAACTAGCGTGCCCCACTAGTTGGAACTGTTTCATGCTGTGGTATGTTAATGTATAAACTCAGAGTGCTATAATTATTAAGTGAGAGGATAGGATTTATGAGCAGTTTGTTTTATTTTTGCCTGTATCTAATAGACTGTGTTTATTACGACTGTAACTGCTTCCTCACGCAGAGTTTATGTCCTAAAATGTTGGTTAACCTGTATAGCACAATGTGCATTTTTACTGAAGTATGAATGCTAGCCTACTCTGTATTTTAAATGCAGTCATTTGGTATTTATGTATCACTCAATACTCCTTCATTCTGTTGAATGTAAAATACTGTTAATAGTCCAAGTTTTATGTACTGTGGTACTGAAGTTCCTACTGTTCCTAATTAACTTAATGTAACCATCCCTATTCCCCCCCCCCAGTCTTCCCATACTCTACACTTCCTTCAAACTCACACTCTCACTACATACCACCCCTAGGCTACTCCATACTGCATAAACTATACTACCCCATTGTAGTCCTTTCCCTCTTAATGGCTGTTTTCTCTGTCGTCATAGTACTAATAATACCTTTCTTTTCTTTTACAGCTTGCTATCAGTACATTCAAGCTACCCCAGACATCCTACTTGTGCCACAAAGTACCCTGGTTCCCTACCTGTAAGAACCATCTCAGGGATTGTGTGGTGTATTGGGAAACTCTCCTGCCACCCCACAAGAACCAAAGACTTAAACAAGTGCATGTACCATACTGCATAGTCATTTTGTGCCACTGGTTGATGTTTTTGACCCGGCGTACGCTAGCCAGCAGCCCAGCACCGGCCCAACCTCTCTTGGCTCCATAGACTCATACCTTCCTTTCCTCCCAGTGCTGCTCCAAATATCTGCAATTACCCCCTTTTGTCAGCAGGTGGCAGCATCCATCCATTAACTGACTTTTACTTCAATCTTTTAAGCTCTGAACTTTTATAAAACCTCCAACTGCCTTTTCTACCTCTTCACTCCTGTGAATTATATGTTTTCATTCCACCCTTGACTCACTGCCCTGCCCCTATCCCGCTGTAGCTACTTACCTTGTGTTTTTACTCCTACCTTTACTGATTGTTTTTCATAGCCCATGTCCTTGGTCTTCCTTTCTTGGATCATCCCGCTCCGTTCGCCCTGCAGACTCACTCCGCTCCCCTACCCTGCCCCCAATTTCCACCCGCCCCCACTACCTCTACATTTAAACCCCACTAACCACACCCACTCCAATCAGCTTCAATCTTTCCCCACCCCCTACTCCTCAGCTCCACCCCCTACCACCTCTTAACATCTAGCCTAACCTTTTCACAACCATACCACACTCCATTCATATCAATCACTCATCCCAATTAAAACCCTAAACTTCAACAATGCAGACAAAACCATCCTCACTTGTAACCCATCTACTACTACTACTTAGTTTATCCTATCTAACCTATGTCACCAAACCCTTTAACACTACTCACTCCCCCCACTTTCACACAACCAGTTCAATCCCTAAACAACACCAACACTACTCTACCTCCATAAGCTCTCACCTATACTTCTGCAACCTCTCCCTACTCTTTCCCTTCAAACTATTTCCCACCTACAAGCATACTACTCTAAGCCTAACTAGCACTACTTATACAAAACATACAACCCTTAAACCATACACAAAACACTCCAATCACCTCTATTTTCATCTCCACCAACTTATCACCACCCTTCTCTCTGGAGACATACACCCCAACCCTGGTCCCTCTCCCATCACCTCCTCAACCACCCCCTCTTACACACCTTCATCTGTAAAAACCCTCTCCTTCTCAGCATTAAATGCTCAAAGTATATGTAACAAAATCCCCAACCTCCTTGCCTGGCTTCTCCATAACCATCCTGACATATTGTCAATCTCTGAAACATGGCTAAAACCCTCCATAAAAGATTCTGAAATAACTCCCCCCAACTATAACATCATCAGGAAAGACAGAACCCATAAAAAAGGAGGCAGAGTTGCTCTACTCTATTCTTCTTCCCTTTCAGTTACTTTATATTCTAAGCCTATTCCTCAATTTGCCAACACTGAATTACTTCTAGCTCTACTCCACCTAAACAAGCATAAAACCATATGCTTAACCTCCCTCTAGATCCCTCCTGGTGACAACATACATATTCTTGAGGACATACTCTCTTGGCTCTCCACCAACATTACAAATGAAACTCTTATCCTAGGCGATGTTAATATTGACAGGTCCTCTGTCCAATGCCCCGGTGGTGCTATGGTAGCATTGTTGCCTCACAGCAAGAGGTTCTCATGTTCGATTCTCGGCTGGAGTGCAGGGAGTGTCTTCTGTGTGGAGTCTGCATGTCCTCCCCACAGTTGGGTGGCATTCAGAAGACATGCGTAAATGGGCGTGCCTTCGTTGAAGGTTGGACGTCGAGCTGGCACCTCGGCATTCGTGAAAATTTACTGCCAATAAATTAGCAGACTGGAGTTCTGCTGTGGCGACCCCTAACCAGGAAAAGCCAAAAGACAAACAACAACCTCTGTCCAATGCCCAACAAACCCCCTAAATATAAACCTCTACAACTTCCATCAGCTAATCAACTCTATAACCAGGCCATCAAAGGACTATTCCTCTGGAAGCACCCTAGACTGGATTCTAGTATCATACCCACAACTTATCTCCACTAGTGGTACTCTCACTGACTCTTTCAGTGATCACTTTCCTACTTTCACTCATCGTCACTCTCCCTCCCTACAACTGCCACATACCACCATCTCTATATGCTCCTTAAAAAACTTCAACCCCAACACCTTCTCTGACTTATTTAAACAATTTAACTGGAGTCCTCTGAATACTCTTCCCTAGATGAAGCTGTCACTTATTTTAATACATCATATCTAAACCTATTAGACACCTTGACCCCCCCCCTAAGAACTAAAAGAATTAAGAGCAAAACCATCCCAAGGCTAACCAAAGATACCTTAGCTGTTATGCGCCTCCGTGATGAAGCCTTGAAGAACCACTATAAAAACAATACCCCAGCCACCCTAAACAAATACAAAATACTCTGTAACAGAGTTAAAAAACTCATCACTTCCGACCGCAAATCCTACTATATCACCCTCCAAAACAATCACAAGACTAACCCCAAAAAATTCTGGAATAGTATCTCCTGCCTCTTTAACCCCAGCAGAAAGGAAAACCCACACCCTGATCATAATGCTTCTGATACCGACCTAGCCTCCCAAATTATCAACTTTTTCATCGACTCCATATCTAAATTAACATCATCCTTCACAAATAACTTCACTCATCCTGCTACAATTCCCACGATCCCCTCCTCCTCAGGTACTTCCACCCTCCACCTTCCTCTCTTCTCTCTCAAACCCTTACCTGTATCAACTATAAAAAAAACTCCTTCTAAAATTAAAACCATGCTCTAATGCCCCTGATAATATCCCTTTCTTCTTCCTAAAGACAGCTGCTGAAGCCATTGCCTTCCCCATATGTATTCTTATAAACCGGTCAATCCAAGAAGGCTATGTACCCCAAATTTGGAAAAAAGCCTACATTATTCCCCTCCACAAAGGTGGAAACAATAATAACATCTCCAACTTTAGGCCTATTGCCATCTTATCTCCCATCTCTAAATTACTTGAAAAATGCATCCACATACAATTATTACCCTACCTCACTGACAGTCACCTACTAGCCCCAACACAACATGGATTCAGACCTGGTCACAGCACTACTACCGCACTACTCTCCTTCCTTGAAACTGTGAATAAAGCCCGAGACTCCAACTGTATTGTCTCCACCCTCCTTCTAGACCTTTCTAAGGCTTTCGATAACATCTCCCTCTCCCTCCTTCTGACCAAACTCTCTAACCTACATCTTTCACCATCCTGTATCAGGTAGTTTACCAGTTACCTTTCCAACAGGCAACAATCTGTCAAATGGAAGAAATCTACTTCCTCATTCCTCAACACTGTCACTGGTGTACCCCAGGGTTCCATATTAGGTCCCTTATTGTACAACATTTTCATTAATGACTTCCACCATAATATCCCTAATGCTAAAATTGTCCAATATGCAGACAATTCATCAATTATCTGTGCTGCTAACTTCATTCTCTCCCTTATAAAACTAACTCAAGATGCCTTCTCAACCACCGAACAATGGATGCTAGATAACCATCTAGCTCTCAATCCATCAAAAACCAAACTCATGATATTCACCCAATCCAAAAAACATAACTATCAACATAAATTAATTCTCCATAACCAGTCACAACAACACTTCCCTTGAAATTGTTTCCAGTGCTAAACTGTTAGGAGCTCTCATCAATAATCAACTTAAATTTGATACCCATATACAAACAAACATTAAAAAAACACATCAGAAACTTGGTATGTTCTATCACCATATTCGCTTCCTCTCCCCATCCACTAGACTCCTCCTCTCTACCACATACCTCATCCCTTCTCTCCTTTATGGTGCCCCACTCTTAAGCAACCTACAATCCTCTATCAAAACAAAACTCTCCTCCTGCTATAACAAAATCGCCAAATTCACCACTGGGCACAGATCCTCCTCCCATCACTGTATTGCCCTCCACAAACTAAACTGGCTAGAGCTTCCCATCTACCTTACCTACACTCAGCTAACTCATGCTCATAAGCTCATTTTCAAGCCCTCCCTCTGCCCTCCCTTGCCTACCCCTTCATTATGCACCTACCTAGCAGACCCCTAAGAACCAGCACTCAGAACTTGATTGAACTCCACAAACCTGCCCGTCCAACAGGAAAACCCCTACTCTCTTTTTCCCTAGCCCATCTCTGGAACTCCCTCCCACCTCATATTCATAGCACCAACAGCCTCCCCACCTTTAAAACTCTGCTCCACTCACACTTATCATCTCTCTGGGAATGCTCATGTTCCCATCCTGCTCCCACCTTTAAAACTCTGCTCCACTCACACTTATCATCTCTCTGGGAATGCTCATGTTCCCATCCTGCTCCCACCTTTAAAACTCTCCTCCACTCACACTTATCATCTCTCTGGGAATGCTCATGTTCCCATCCTGCTTAATATTCCCAGCCACTACCTTACCCCCTTAGCCTACAATCACATCCCCCCATGAGAACATACACATTGTAAATAACTGCTTATCTTTAATTATTCTGTACATACTTACTATTCTCTTTAATTTAACATCTATTTTAGTGATTATAGAGACTACAAATTGTAAACTCATGAATTGTTACATATTGTTCTTCTTAGTATTCTAGTTGTATTAACATTTACTTTGGCTTATATGTATTCTTCTTGTACTTTAACAGACTGTTATTTTATTTTATACTTTATACTGTATCTATGGAGGTTTTCTCCCCAGGACTCCATTGAAAATGGGCTCATTCGGCCCAATGGATCATCCTGGCAAACAAACTTCAAATGAATAAAACAATTAAAAAAATGTTGTTAGACCCCTGAATTGTGAAGCATTCTGCATGGGAAAGATTATAAGAAGACCTTCACAAAGAATATATGAATGTAATTACACAATCAAACTCCAATGCAAGTATAATGCATTATTCAGGCAAAGTGAAATGTGCCCTGGCTTCCATAAATTTGCCAGTTATCTGTCTCTGACCATCTGACATTGGACCTTGGGGGTAATTTTATTCACTGCTTGGAAATAAAAAGCAGCATTGCCAACCCATACTTACAGTAGACCACATACCATGCAGGCCATATACCATGCAGACCACATACCATGCAGACCACATGCCATGCAGACCACATACCATGCAGACCACATGCCATGCAGACCACATACCATGCAGACCACATACCATGTAGGCCACATGCCATGCAGACCACATGCCATGCAGCCTATATAACATGCAGACCACATACCATGCAGACCACATGCCATGCAGACCACATACCATGCAGATCACATGCCATGCAGACCACATACCATGCAGACCACATGCCATGCAGACCACATACCATGCAGACCACATGCCATGCAGCCCATATACCATGCAGACCACATACCATGCAGGCCATATACCATGCAGACCACATGCCATGCAGACCACATACCATGCAGCCCATATACCATGCAGACCACATACCATGCAGGCCACATACCATACAGACCACATGCCATGCAGACCACATATCATGCAGACCACATGCCATGCAGCCCATATACCATGCAGCCCACATACCATGTACACCATATGCCATGCAGACCACATACCATGCAGATCACATACCATGCAGGCCACATGCCATGTAGCCCATATACCATGCAGACCACATACCATGCAGACCATATACCATGCAGACCACATACCATGCAGGCCACATACCATGCAGACCACATGCAATGCAGACCACATGCCATGCAGACCACATACTATGCAAACCACATGCCACGCAGACCACGTAGCATGCAGACCACATGCCATGCAGACCACGTACCATGCAGGCCACATACCATGCAGACCACATGCCATGCAGACACATACCATGCAGACCACATGTCATGCAGACCACATACCATGCAGAACACATGCCATGCAGACCACATATCGTGCAGACCATATACCATGCAGGCCACATGCCATGCAGACCACATGCCATGCAGGCCACATACCATGCCGACCACATACCATGCAGGCCACATACAATGCAGACCACATACCATGCAGGCCACACACCATTCAGACCACAAACCATGCAGACCACATGCCATGTCTTCATGATGAGTTGAACATCAAATATTTTTAAAAGCTAAATTTCTCAAATGATTTTGACTCTAGTTAACCCATGAAAACTTCCATAATGACCTGATTCAAGCAAGAAACAAATCTTTACAAATAGGTTTCTAAGAAGGTGCATCTCATGGTTTGATCCTACGTACTCCTGTAGAGACTGATTCATAATTTTCTAAATACTTTTAAGTACATTTGATATGTCGTTTTTAGCACATTACTTTGACTTTTTCAAAATGTAGTTTTGCAGTTGGTACAAGAACAACTTATGACTGTTCAATCTGATTACTGAGGAAATTTGTTTATGGAGATTTGGAAATCTTTATTATGGGAAAGATGAAAGTACTTAAACTACTTAAATAAACTTTTCAGTTCATCAGTGGCATGATTGTTTTTGATCTTTAGGAAAAGGGGGAATTACATACTGAGTCAAAGGGAAAAAAACAGAAGAGAATAATTCTCCCATTTGGAATGGTGGCTGTCATAACACTGAGTGATGACATGTGAAAAAAAGCAGAACATTCTGGAGAAGAGTGAATATCAAGCAAAACTCTTCCCCTTTAAACTTCTTTTTTTACAAGAGACAAACCCCACATCCATCCCAGCCTCTGTTAAGGAAGGCAAGCCACCCCCCATTCTCTGAACTTATTTAAAATAACTTCAAGATTGACATACCTCTGAATAAAGGCAATATTCTGAGAAATAGTCACTCTTGGACTTAATGTATGTAAGTCCAGACATTGGGTCATTATGGGACGTCACTAATGCTGGTCCTAACATTTGAAATCATAACAGACATCATGAAGAAACTAAGCAATGAGCAGAAAGAGAAGAGGCAACAGTAAGTAGTAAAATGGAAACATGGAAAGGGATAGATACTATACCAAAACACAATGAAAGGAAAGGGATGGATACTATACCAAAACACAATGAAAGGAAAGAGATGGATACTACACCAAAACACAAGAAAGGAAAGAGATGGATACTATACCAAAACACAAGAAAGAAAAAGGATGGATACTATACCAAAACACAAGAAAGAAAAGGGATGGATACTATACCAAAACACAAAAAAAGGAAAGGGATGGATACTATACCAAAACACAACGAAAGGAAAGGGATGGATACTATACCAAAACACAACGAAAGGAAAGAGATGGATACTATACCAAAACACAACGAAAGGAAAGAGATGGATACTATACCAAAATACAACGAAAGGAAAGAGATGGATACTATACCAAAACACAAGAAAGAAAAGAGATGGATACTATACCAAAACACAACAAAAGAAAAGGGATGGATACTATACCAAAACACAAGAAAGAAAAGAGATGGATACTATACCAAAACACAAGAAAGAAAAGGGATGGATACTATACCAAAACACAAGAAAGAAAAGGGATGGATACTACATCAAAACACAAGAAAGAAAAGGGATGGATACTATACCAAAACACAACAAAAGAAAAGAGATGGATACTATACCAAAACATAACAAAAGAAAAGGGATGGATACTATACCAAAACACAAGAAAGAAAAGAGATGGATACTATACCAAAACACAAGAAAGAAAAGGGATGGATACTATACCAAAACACAAGAAAGAAAAGGGATGGTTACTATATCAAAACACAAGAAAGAAAAGGGATGGATACTATACCAAAACACAATGAAAGGAAAGAGATGGATACTAAACAAAACACAACAAAAGGAAAGGGATGGATACTACACCAAAACACAACGAAAGAAAAGGGATGGATACTATACCAAGACACAAGAAAGAAAAGGGATGGATACTATACCAAGACACAAGAAACAAAAGGGATGGATACTATACCAAAACACAATGAAAAGAAAGGGATGGATACTATACCAAAACACAATGAAAGGAAAGAGATGGATACTATACCAAAACACAACGAAAGGAAAGAGATGGATACTATACCAAAACACAATGAAAGGAAAGAGATGGATACTATACCAAAACACAAGAAAGGAAAGAGATGGATACTATACCAAAACACAACGAAAGGAAAGAGATGGATACTATACCAAAACACAATGAAAGGAAAGAGATGGATACTATACCAAAACACAATGAAAGGAAAGGGATGGATACTATACCAAAACATAACGCAAGGAAAGAGATGGATACTATACCAAAACACAATGAAAGGAAAGGGATGGATACTATACCAAAACACAACGCAAGGAAAGAGTTGGATACTATAGCAAAACACAACGAAAGAAAAAGGATGGATACTATACCAAAACACAACGAAAGGAAAGACAAGGATACTATACCAAAACACAAGAAAGAAAAGGTATGGATACTATACCAAAACACAAGAAAGAAAAGAGATGGATACTATACCAAAACACAAGAAAGAAAAGGGATGGATACTATACCAAAACACAATGAAAGGAAAGAGATGGATAATATACCAAAACACAACGAAAGGAAAGAGATGAATACTATACCAAAACACAATGAAAGGAAAGAGATGGATACTATACCAAAACACAATGAAAGGAAAGAGATGGATACTATACCAAAACACAATGAAAGGATAGAGATGGATACTGTACCAAAACGCAATGAAAGGAAAGAAATGGATACTATACCAAAACACAATGAAAGGAAAGAGATGGATACTACACCAAAACACAAGAAAGGAAAGAGATGGATACTATACCAAAACACAAGAAAGAAAAGGTATGGATACTATACCAAAACACAAGAAAGAAAAGAGATGGATACTATACCAAAACACAAGAAAGAAAAGGGATGGATACTATACCAAAACACAATGAAAGGAAAGAGATGGATAATATACCAAAACACAACGAAAGGAAAGAGATGAATACTATACCAAAACACAATGAAAGGAAAGAGATGGATACTATACCAAAACACAATGAAAGGAAAGAGATGGATACTATACCAAAACACAATGAAAGGATAGAGATGGATACTGTACCAAAACGCAATGAAAGGAAAGAAATGGATACTATACCAAAACACAATGAAAGGAAAGAGATGGATACTACACCAAAACACAAGAAAGGAAAGAGATGGATACTATACCAAAACACAACGAAAGGAAAGAGATGGATACTACACCAAAACACAGTGAAAGGAAAGAGATGGATACTATACCAAAACACAATGAAAGGAAAGAGATGGATACTATACCAAAACTCAATGAAAGGAAAGAAATGGATACTATACCAAAACACAATGAAAGGAAAGAGATGGATACTACACCAAAACACAAGAAAGGAAAGAGATGGATACTATACCAAAACACAACGAAAGGAAAGAGATGGATACTACACCAAAACACAGTGAAAGGAAAGAGATGGATACTACACCAAAACACAGTGAAAGGAAAGAGATGGATACTATACCAAAACACAATGAAAGGAAAGGGATGGATACTATACCAAAACACAAGGAAAGGAAAGGGATGGCTACTATAACAAAACACAATGAAAGGAAAGAGATGGATACTATACCAAAACACAACGAAAGGAAAGGGATGGATACGATACCAAAACACAATGAAAGGAAAGAGATGGATACTATACCAAAACACAACGAAAGGAAAGAGATGGATACTATACCAAAACACAATGAAAGGAAAGAGATGGATACTATACCAAAACACAACGAAAGGAAAGAGATGGATACTATACCAAAACACAACAAAAGGAAAGAGATGGATACTATACCAAAACACAACAAAAGGAAAGAGATGGATACTATACCAAAACACAATGAAAGGAAAGAGATGGATACTATACCAAAACTCAATGAAAGGAAAGAAATGGATACTATACCAAAACACAATCAAAAGAAAGAGATGGATACTATACCAAAACACAAGGAAAGGAAAGAAATGGATACTATACCAAAACACAACGAAAGGAATAAGATGGATACTATACCAAAACACAATGAAAGGAAAGAGATGGATACTATACCAAAACACAATGAAAGGAAAGAGATGGATACTATACCAAAATACAATGAAAGGAAAGAGATGGATACTATATCAAAACACAAGAAAGGAAAGAGATGGATACTATACCAAAACACAATGAAAGGAAAGGGATGGATACTATACCAAAACACAATGAAAGGAAAGAGATGGATATTTTACCAAAACACAATGAAAGGAAAGAAATGGATACTATACCAAAACACAATGAAAGGAAAGAGATGGATACTATACCAAAACACAATGAAAGGACAGAGATGGATACTATACAAAAATACAATGAAAGGAAAGAGATGGATACTATACCAAAACACAATGAAAGGAAAGAGATCGATACTATACCAAAACACAAGAAAGAAAAGGGATAGATACTATACCAAAACACAATGAAAGGAAAGAGATGGATGGTATACCAAAACACAACAAAAGGAAAGGGATGGATACTATACCAAAACACAACGAAAGGAAAGAGATGGATACTATACCAAAACACAAGAAAGGAAAAGGATGGATACTATACCAAAACACAACAAAAGGAAAGGGATGGATACTATACCAAAACACAAGAAAGAAAAGGGATGGATACTATACCAAAACACAACAAAAGGAAAGAGATGGATGCTATACCAAAACACAATGAAAGGAAAGGGATGGATACTATACCAAAACACAAGAAAGAAAAAAAGATGGATACTATACCAAAACACAATGAAAGGAAAGAGATGGATACTATACCAAAACACAATGAAAGGAAAGAGATGGATACTATACCGAAACACAACAAAAGGAAAGGGATGGCTACTATACCAAAACACAATAAAAGGAAAGAGATGGATACTATACCAAAACACAACGAAAGGAAAGAGATGGATACTATACCAAAACACAACGAAAGGAAAGAGATGGATACTATACCAAAACACAATGAAAGGAAAGGGATGGATACTATACCAAAACACAACGAAAGGAAAGAGATGGATACTATACCAAAACACAACGAAAGGAAAGAGATGGATACTATACCAAAACACAATGAAAGGAAAGGGATGGATACTATACCAAAACACAATGAAAGGAAAAAGATGGATACTATACCAAAACACAATGAAAGGAAAGGGATGGATTTAATACCTAAACGCAACGAAAGGAAAGGGATGGATACTATACCAAAACACAAGAAAGAAAAAGGATGGATACTATACCAAAAGACAAGAAAGAGAAGGGATGGATACTATACCAAAACACAAGAAAGAAAAGGGATGGATACTATACCAAAACACAATGAAAGGAAAGAGATGGATACTATACCAAAACACAATGAAAGGAAAGAGATGGATACTATACCAAAACACAACAAAAGGAAAGGGATGGATACTATATCAAAAAAAATGAAAGGAAAGAGATGGATACTATACCAAAACACAATGAAAGGAAAGAGATGGATACTATACCAAAACACAATGAAAGGAAAGAAATGGATACTATTCCAAAACACAATGAAAGGAAAGAGATGGATACTATACCAAAACACAATAAAAGGAAAGCGATGGATACTATACCAAAACACAATGAAAGGAAAGAGATGGATACTATACCAAAATACAATGAAAGGAAAGGGATGGATACTATACCAAAACACAACGAAAAGAAAGAGATCGATACTATACCAAAACACAAGAAAGAAAAGGGATGGATACTATACCAAAACACAATGAAAGGAAAGAGATGGATACTATACCAAAACAAAATGAAAGGAAAGAAATGGATACTATACCGAAACACAACGAAAGGAAAGAGATGGATAGTATACCAAAACACAACGAAAGGAAAAGAATGAATAGTATACCAAAACACAATGAAAGGAAAGAGATGGGTACTATAACAAAACACAACGAAATTAAATAAATGGATACTATACCAAAACACAACGAAAGGAAAGAGATGGATACTATACCAAAACACAATGAAAGGAAAGAGATGGATACTATACCAAAACACAATGAAAGGAAAGAGATGGATACTGTACCAAAACACAATGAAAGGAAAGAAATGGATACTATACCAAAACACAAGAAAGAAAAGGGATGGATACTATACCAAAACACAACGAAAGGAAAGAGATGGATACTATACGAAAACACAACGAAAGGAAAGAGATGGATACTATACCAAAACAAAATGAAAGGAAAGAGATGGATACTATACAAAAACACAAGAAAGAAAAGGGATGGATACTATACCAAAACACAATGAAAGGAAAGAGATGGATACTATACCAAAACACAACGAAAGGAAACAGATGGAAAGTATACCAAAACACAAGAAAGAAAAGGGATGGATACTATACCAAAACACAACGAAAGGAAAGAGATGGATACCATACCAAAACACAATGAAAGGAAAGAGATGGATACTATACCAAAACACAAGAAAGAAAAGGGATGGATACTATACCTAAACACAACGAAAGGAAAGAGATGGATACTATACCAAAACACAATGAAAGGAAAGAAATGGATACAATACAAAAACACAACTAAAGGAAAGGGATGGATACTATACCAAAACACAATGAAAGGAAAGGGATGGATACTATACCAAAACACAATGAAAGGAAAGAGATGGATACTATACCAAAACACAAGAAAGAAAAGGGATGGATACTATACCAAAACACAAGAAAGAAAAGGGATGGATACTATACCAAAACACAATGAAAGGAAAGAGATGGATAGTACACCAAAACACAATGAAAGGAAAGAAATGGACACAATACAAAAACACAACGAAAGGAAAGAGATGGATACTATACCAAAACACAACGAAAGGAAAGAGATGGATATTATACCAAAACACAATGAAGGGAAAGAGATGGATATTATACCAAAACACAATGAAAGGAAATAGATGGATACTATACCAAAACACAACGAAAGGAAAGAGATGGATACTATACCAAAACACAATGAAAGGAAAGAGATGGCTACTATACCAAAACACAATGAAAGGAAAGGGATGGATACTATACCAAAACACAAGATAGGAAAGGGATGGATACTATACCAAAACACAACGAAAGGAAAGAGATGGATACTATACCAAAACACAATGAAAGGAAAGAGATGGATACTATACCAAAACACAACGAAAGGAAAGAGATGGATACTATACCAAAACACAATGAAAGGAAAGAGATGGATACTATACCAAAACACAACGAAAGGAAAGAGATGGATACTATACCAAAACAAAATGAAAGGAAAGAAATGGATACTATACCAAAACACAATGAAAGGAAAGAGATGGATACTATACCAAAACACAATGAAAGGAAAGAGATGGATACTATACCAAAACACAATGAAAGGAAAGGGATGGATACTATACCAAAACACAATGAAAGGAAAGAGATGGATAGTATACCAAAACACAACGAAAGGAAAGAGATAGATACTATACCAAAACACAACGAAAGGAAAGGGATGGATACTATACCAAAACACAATGAAAGGAAAGAAATGGATACTATACCAAAACACAACGAAAGGAAAGAGATAGATACTATACCAAAACACAATGAAAGGAAAGAGATGGATACTATACCAAAACACAATGAAAGGAAAGAGATGGATACTATACCAAAACACAATGAAAGGAAAGAAATGGATACTATACCAAAACACAACGAAAGGAAAGAGATAGATACTATACCAAAACACAATGAAAGGAAAGAGATGGATACTATACCAAAACACAATGAAAGGAAAGAGATGGACACTATACCAAAACACAACGAAAGGAAGGAGATGGATACTATACCAAAACACAAGAAAGGAAAGAGATGGATTCTATACCAAAACACAAGAAAGAAAAGGGATGGATACTATACTAAAATACAACGAAAGGAAAGAGATGGATACCAAAACACAACAAAAGGAAAGGGATGGATACTATACCAAAACACAATGAAAGTAAAGAGATGGATACTATACCAAAACACAACGAAAGGAAAGAGATAGATACTATAACAAAACACAACGAAAGGAAAGAGATGGATATTATACCAAAACACAATAAAAGGAAAGGGATGGATACTATACCAAAACACAATGAAAGGAAAGAGATGGATCCTATACAAAAACACAAGAAAGAAAAGGGATGGATACTATACCAAAACACAATGAAAGGAAAGAGATGCATAGTATACCAAAACACAAGAAAGAAAAGGGATGTATACTATACCAAAACACAATGAAAAGAAAGAGATGGATAGTATACCAAAACACAATGAAAGGAAAGAGATGGATATTATACCAAAACACAATGAAAGGAAAGAGATGGATACTATACCAAAACACAACGAAAGGAAAGAGATGGATACTATACCAAAACACAATGAAAGGAAAGAGATGGATACTATACCAAAACACAATGAAAGGAAAGGGATGGATACTATACCAAAACACAATGAAAGGAAAGAGATGGATACTATATCAAAACACAAAGAGAGGAAATAAATGGATACTATACCAAAACACAATGAAAGGAAAGAGATGAATGCTATAACAAAACACAAGAAAGAAAAGGGATGGATACTATAACAAAACACAATGAAAGGAAAGAGATGGATACTATACCAAAACAAAATGAAAGGAAAGAAATGGATACTATACCAAAACACAATGAAAGGAAAGAAATGGATACTATACCAAAACACAACGAGAGGAAAGGGATGGATACTATACCAAAACACAAGAAAGAAAGGGGATGGATACTATACCAAAACACAACGAAAGGAAAGAGATAGATACTATACCAAAACACAATGAAAGGAAAGAGATGGATACTATACCAAAACACAATGAAAGGAAAGAGATGGACACTATACCAAAACACAACGAAAGGAAGGAGATGGATACTATACCACAACACAAGAAAGGAAAGAGATGGATGCTATACCAAAACACAAGAAAGAAAAGGGATGGATACTATACTAAAATACAACGAAAGGAAAGAGATGGATACTATACCAAAACACAACAAAAGGAAAGGGATGGATACTATACCAAAACACAATGAAAGTAAAGAGATGGATACTATACCAAAACACAACGAAAGGAAAGAGATGGATACTATAACAAAACACAACGAAAGGAAAGAGATGGATACTATACCAAAACACAAGAAAGGAAAGAAATGGATACTATACCAAAACAAAATGAAAGGAAAGAGATGGATACTATACCAAAACACAATGAAAGGAAAGAGATGGATGCTTTACCAAAACACAATGAAAGGAAAGTGATGGATACTATACCAAAACTCAATGAAAGGAAAGAGATGGATACTATACCAAATCACAACGAAAGGAAGAAAATAGATACAATACCAAAACACAACAAAAGGAAAGAGATGGATACTATACCAAAACTCAGCGAAAGGAAAGAAATGGATGCTATACCAAAACACAACGAAAGGAAAGAGATGGATACTATACCAAAACACAATGAAAGGAAAGAGATGGATACTATTCCAAAACACAACGAAAGGAAAGAGATGGATACTATACCAAAACACAACGAAAGGAAAGAGATGGATACTATACCAAAACACAAGAAAGAAAAGGGATGGATACTATACCAAAACACAAGAAAGAAAAGGGATGGATACTATACCAAAACACAATGAAAGGAAAGACATGGATACTATACCAAAACACAATGAAAAGAAAGAGATGGATACTATACCAAAACAAAAGAAAGAAACGGGATGGATACTGCACCAAAACACAATGAAAGGAAAGAGATGGATACTATACCAAAACACAAGAAAGAAAAGGGATGGATACTATACCAAAACACAACGAAAGGAAAGAGATGGATATTATACCAAAACACAACGAAAGGAAAGAGATGATACTATACCAAAACACAATGAAAGGAAAGAGATGGATACTATACCAAAACACAATGAAATGAAAGGGATGGATACTATACCAAAACACAATGAAAGAAAAAAGATGGATACTATACCAAAACACAACAAATGGAAAGAGATGGATACTATACCAAAACACAATGAAAGGAAAGGGATGGATACTATACCAAAACACAATAAAGAAAAGGAATGGATACTATACCAAAACACAAGAAAGAAAAGGGATGGATACTATACCAAAACACAATGAAAGGAAAGGGATGGATACTATACCAAAACACAACGAAAGGAAAGAGATGGATTCTCTACCAAAACACAACGAAAGGAAAGAGTTGGATACTATACCAAAACACAACGAAAGGAAAGAGATGGATACTATGCCAAAACAAAACGAAAGGATAGAGATGGATACTATACCAAAACACAATAAAAGGAAAGAAATGGATACTATCAAAACACAATGAAAGGAAAGAGATGGATACTATACCAAAACACAATGAAAGGAAAGAGATGGATACTATACCAAAACACAATGAAAGGAAAGAAATGGATACTATACCAAAACACAATGAAAGGAAAGAGATGGATACTATACCAAAACACAATGAAAGGAAAGAGATGGATACTATTCCAAAAAACAATGAAAGGAAAGAGAAGGATACTATACCAAAACACAACAAAAGGAAAGAGATGGATACTATACCAAAACACAACAAAAGGAAAGAGATGGATACTATACCAAAACACAATGAAAGAAAAGGGATGGAAACTATATCAAAACACAATGAAAGGAAACAGATGGATACTATACCAAACACAATGAAAGGAAAGAGATGGATACTATACCAAAACACAATGAAAGGAAAGGGATGGATACTATACCAAAACACAAGAAAGAAAAGGGATGGATACTATACCAAAACACAACGAAAGGAAAGAGATGGATACTATACTAAAACACAATGAAAGGAAAGAGATGGATACTATACCAAAATACAAGAAAGAAAAGGGATGGATACTATACCAAAACACAACAAAAGAAAAGAGATGGATACTATACCAAAACACAATGAAAGGAAAGGGATGGATACTATACCAAAACATAAGAAGGAAAGGGATGGATACTATACCAAAACACAAGAAAGAAAAGGGATGGATACTATACCAAAACACAAGAAAGAAAAGGGATGGATACTATACCAAAACACAAGAAAGAAAAGGGATGGATACTATACCAAAACACAATGAAAGGAAAGAGATCGATACTATACCAAAACACAATGAAAGGAAAGAGATGGATACTATACAAAAACACAACGAAAGGAAAGAGATGGATACTATACCAAAACACAACGAAAGGAAAGAGATGGATACTATACCAAAACACAATGAAAGGAAAGAAATGGATACTATACCAAAATACAATGAAAGGAAAGAGATGGATACTATACCAAAACACAATGAAAGGAAAGAGATGGATACTATACCAAAACACAATGAAAGGAAAGAGATGGATACTATACCAAAACACAATGAAAGGAAAGAGATGGATAGTATACCAAAACACAACGAAAGGAAAGAAATGGATACTATACCAAAACACAATGAAAGGAAAGAGATGGATACTATACCAAAACACAACAAAAGGAAAGAAATGGATACTATACCAAAACACAATGAAAGGAAAGTGATGGATACTATACCAAAACACAATGAAAAGAAAGAGATGGATACTATACCAAAACACAACGAAAGGAAAGAGATGGATACTATACCAAAACACAATGAAAGGAAAGAGATGGATAATACACCAAAATACAACGAAAGGAAAGGGATGGATACTATACCAAAACACAAGAAAGAAATGGGATGGATACTATACCAAAACACAACGAAAGGAAAAAAATGGATACTATACCAAAACACAATGAAAGGAAAGTGATGGATACTATACTAAAACACAATGAAAGGAAAGAGATGGATACTATACCAAAACACAACGAAAGGAAAGAGATGGATACTATACCAAAACACAATGAAAGGAAAGAGATGGATACTATACCAAAACACAATGAAAGGAAAAGGATGGATACTACACCAAAACACAATGAAAGGAAACAGATGGATACTATAACAAAACACAATGAAAGGAAAGAGATGGATACTATACCAAAACACAATGAAAGGAAAGAAATGGATACTATACCAAAACACAACGAAAGGAAAGAGATAGATACTATACCAAAACACAATGAAAGGAAAGAGATGGATACTATACCAAAACACAATGAAAGGAAAGGGATGGATGCTATACCAAAACACAAGAAAGAAATGGGATGGATACTATACCAAAACACAACGAAAGGAAAAAAATGGATACTATACCAAAACACAATGAAAGGAAAGTGATGGATACTATACTAAAACACAATGAAAGGAAAGAGATGGATACTATACCAAAACACAACGAAAGGAAAGAGATGGATACTATACCAAAACACAATGAAAGGAAAGAGATGGATAATATACCAAAATACAACGAAAGGAAAGGGATGGATACTATACCAAAACACAAGAAAGAAATGGGATGGATACTATACCAAAACACAACGAAAGGAAAGAGATGGATTCTATACCAAAACACAAGAAAGAAAAGGGATGGATACTTTACCAAAACACAAGAAATAAAAGGGATGGATACCATACCAAAACACAATGAAAGAAAAGACATGGCTACTATATCAAAACACAATGAAAGGAAAGAGATGGATACTATACCAAAAGACAAGAAAGAAACGGGATGGATACTATACCAAAACACAACGAAAGGTAAGAGATGGATACTATACCAAAACACAACGAAAGGAAAGAGATGATACTATACCAAAACACAATGAAAGGAAAGAGATGGATACTATACCAAAACACAATGAAATGAAAGGGATGGATACTATACCAAAACACAATGAAAGGAAAAAGATGGATACTATATCAAAACAAAACAAATGGAAAGAGATGGATACTATACCAAAACACAATAAAGAAAAGGAATGGATACTATACCAAAACACAAGAAAGAAAATGGATGGATACTATACCAAAACACAATGAAAGGAAAAAGATGGATACTATACCAAAACACAACGAAAGGAAAGAAATGGATACTATACCAAAACACAATGAAAGGAAAGAGATGTATACTATATCAAAACACAATGAAAGGAAAGAGATGGATACTATACCAAAACACAATGAAAAAAAAAGAGATGGATACTATACCAAAACACAATGAAAGGAAAGAGATGGATACTATACCAAAACACAACGAAAGGAAAGAAATGGATACTATACCAAAACACAATGAAAGGAAATAGATGGATACTATACCAAAACACAACGAAAGGAAAGAAATGGATACTATACCAAAACACAACGAAAGGAAAGAGATGGATACTATACCAAAACACAATGAAAGGAAAGAGATGGATACTATACCAAAACACAACTAAAGGAAAGAAATGGATACTATACCAAAACACAACAAAAGGAAATAGATGGATACTATACCAAAACACAACGAAAGGAAAGAAATGGACACTATACCAAAACACAACGAAAGGAAACAGATGAACAGATGGATACTATACCAAACACAATGAAAGGAAAGAGATGGATACTATACCAAAACACAATGAAAGGAAAGGGATGGATACTATACCAAAACACAAGAAAGAAAAGGGATGGATACTATACCAAAACACAATGAAATGAAAGAGATGGATACTATACTAAAACACAATGAAAGGAAAGAGATGGATACTATACCAAAACACAAGAAAGAAAAGGGATGGATACTATACCAAAACACAACAAAAGAAAAGAGATGGATACTATACCAAAACACAATGAAAGGAAAGGGATGGATACTATACCAAAACACAAGAAGGAATGGGATGGATACTATACCAAAACACAAGAAAGAAAAGGGATGGATACTATACCAAAACACAAGAAAGAAAAGGGATGGATACTATACCAAAACACAAGAAAGAAAAGGGATGGATACTATACCAAAACACAATGAAAGGAAAGAGATCGATACTCAATGAAAGGAAAGAGATGGATACTATACAAAAACACAACGAAAGGAAAGAGATGTATACTATACCAAAACACAACGAAAGGAAAGAGATGGATACTATACCAAAATACAATGAAAGGAAAGAGATGGATACTATACCAAAACACAATGAAAGGAAAGAGATGGATACTATACCAAACCACAATGAAAGGAAAGAGATGGATACTATACCAAAACACAATGAAAGGAAAGAGGTGGATAGTATACCAAAACACAACGAAAGGAAAGAAATGGATACTATACCAAAACACAACGAAAGGAAAGAGATGGATACTATACCAAAACACAACAAAAGGAAAGAAATGGATACTATACCAAAACACAATGAAAGGAAAGTGATGGATACTATACCAAAACACAATGAAAGGAAAGAGATGGATACTATACCAAAACACAATGAAAGGAAAGAGATGGATACTATACCAAAACACAATGAAAGGAAAGGGATGGATACTATACCAAAACACAATGAAAGGAAAGAGATGGATACTATACCAAAACACAATGAAAGGAAAGAGATGGATAATATACCAAAATACAATGCAAGGAAAGGGATGGATACTATACCAAAACACAAGAAAGAAATGGGATGGATACTATACCAAAACACAACGAAAGGAAAGAGATGGATTCTATACCAAAACACAAGAAAGAAAAGGGATGGATACTATACCAAAACACAAGAAAGAAAAGGGATGGATACTATACCAAAACACAATGAAAGGAAAGACATGGCTACTATATCAAAACACAATGAAAGGAAAGAGATGGATACTATACCAAAAGACAAGAAAGAAACGGGATGGATACTATACCAAAACACAACGAAAGGTAAGAGATGGATACTATACCAAAACACAAGAAAGAAAAGGGATGGATACTATACCAAAACACAATGAAAGGAAAGAGATGGATACTATACCAAAACACAACGAAAGGAAAGAGATGATACTATACCAAAACACAATGAAAAGAAAGAGATGGATACTATACCAAAACACAATGAAATGAAAGGGATGGATACTATACCAAAACACAATGAAAGGAAAAAGATGGATACTATATCAAAACAAAACAAATGGAAAGAGATGGATACTATACCAAAACACAATAAAGAAAAGGAATGGATACTATACCAAAACACAAGAAAGAAAATGGATGGATACTATACCAAAACACAATGAAAGGAAAGGGATGGATACTATACCAAAACCCAACGAAAGGAAAGAGATGGAAACTATACCAAAACACAACGAAAGGAAAGAGATGGATACTATACCAAAACACAACAAAAGGATAGACATGGATACTATACCAAAACACAATGAAAGGAAAGAAATGGATACTGTACCAAAACACAATGAAAGGAAAGAGATGGATACTATACTAAAACACAATGAAAGGAAAGAGATGGATACTATACCAAAACACAATGAAAGGAAAGAGATGGATACTATACCAAAACACAATGAAAGGAAAGAGATGGATACTATACCAAAACACAACGAAAGGAAAGAAATGGATACTATACCAAAACACAACGAAAGGAAATAGATGGATACTCTACCAAAACACAACGAAAGGAAAGAAATGGATACTATACCAAAACACAACGAAAGGAAAGAGATGTATACTATACCAAAACACAATGATAGGAAAGAGATGGATACTATACCAAAACACAATGAAAGGAAAGAGATGGATACTATACCAAAACACAATGAAAGGAAAGAGATGGATACTATACCAAAACACAGCGAAAGGAAAGAAATGGATACTATACCAAAACACAACGAAAGGAAATAGATGGATACTATACCAAAACACAACGAAAGGAAAGAAATGGATACTATACCAAAACACAATGAAAGGAAAGAGAAGGATACTATACCAAAACACAATGAAAGGAAAGAGATGGATACTATACCAAAACAGAATGAAAGGAAAGAGATGGATACTATATCAAAACACAACGAAAGGAAAGAGATGGATACTATACCAAAACACAATGAAAGGAAAGAGATGGATACTATACCAAAACACAATGAAAGGAAAGAGATGCATAGTATATCAAAACACAACGAAAGGAAAGAGATGGATACTATACCAAAACACAATGAAAGGAAAGAGATGGATACTATACCAAAACACAATGAAAGGAAAGAGATGGATAATATACCAAAACACAATGAAAGGAACTGGATGGATACTATACCAAAACACAAGAAAGAAAAGGGATGGATACTATACCAAAACACAACGAAAGGAAAGAGATGGATACTATACCAAAACACAATGAAAGGAAAGAGATGGATACTATACCAAACTACAAGAAAGAAAAGGGATGGATACTATACCAAAACACAACGAAAGGAAAGAAATGGATACTATACCAAAACACAAGAAAGAAAAGGGATGGATGCTGTACCATATCATAACGAAAGGAAAGAGATGGATACTATACCAAAACACAAAGAAAGGAAAGAGATGATACTATACCAAAACACATCAAAAGGAAAGAGATAGATACTATACCAAAACACAGTGAAAGGAAAGGGATGGATACTATACCAAAACACAACAAAAAGAAAGAGATAGATACTATACCAAAACACAATGAAAGGAAAGGGATGGATACTATACCAAAACACAACGAAAGGAAAGAGATGGATACTAAACCAAAACACAAGAAAGAAAAGGGATGGATACTAAACCAAAACACAAGAAAGAAACGGGATGGATACTATACCAAAACACAAGAAAGAAAAAGGATGGATACTATACCAAAACACAACAAAAGGAAAGAGATGGATACTATACCAAAACACAACAAAAGGAAAGAGATGGATACTATACCAAAACACAATGAAAGAAAAGAGATGGATACTATACCAAAACACAACGAAAGGAAAGAAATGGATACTATACCAAAACACAATGAAAGGAAAGAGATGGATACTATACCAAAACACAAGAAATAAAAGGGATAGAAACTATACCAAAACAAAAGAAAGAAAGGGGATGGATACTATACCAAAACAAGATGAAAGGAAACAGATGGATACTATACCAAAACACAATGAAAGGAAAGAGATGGATGCTATACCAAAACACAAGAAATAAAAGGGATGGATGCTATACTAAAACACAATGAAAGGAAAGAGATGGATACTATACCAAAACACAATGAAAGCAAAGAGATAGATATGATACCAAAACACAATGAAAGGAAAGAAATGGATACTATACCAAAACACAATGAAAGGAAAGAGATGGATACTGTACCAAAACACAATGAAAGGAAAGTGATGGATACTATACCAAAACACAATGAAAGGAAAGGGATGGATACTATATCAAAACACAATGAAAGGAAATAGATGGATACTATACCAAAACACAATGAAAGGAAAGAGATGGATACTATACCAAAACACAGTGAAAGGAAAGAGATCGATACTATACCAAAACACAATGAAAGGAAAGGGATGGATACTATACCAAAACACAACGAAAGGAAAGAGATGGATACTATACCAAAACACAATGAAAGGAAAGAGATGGATACTATACCAAAACACAATGAAAGGAAAGAGATGGATACTATACCAAAACACAATGAAAGGAAAGAGATGGATACTATACTAAAACACAAGAAAGGAAAGAGATGGATACTATGCCAAAACACAATGAAAGGAAAGGGATGGATACTATACCAAAACACAACGAAAGGAAAGAGATGGATACTGTACCAAAACACAATGAAGGGAAAGGGATGGATAGTATACCAAAACAAAATTAAAGGAAAGAGCCGGATACTATGCCAAAACACAATGAAAGGAAAGGGATGGATACTATACCAAAACACAATGAAAGGAAAGAGATGGATACTATACCAAAACACAATGAAAGGAAAGAGATGGATACTATACCAAAACACAATGAAAGGAAAGGGATGGATACTATACCAAAACACAAGATAGGAAAGAGATGGATAGGAACTGAGCTTCCTGGGGATAAGGCATAAAAAGGATCAGCAATTTGAAAAGAACTTGGTGGGATGGTAGTAATGGGAAAAAATACTTGAAATGGAAACAAGACTTATAGCTAGTACAGCACTAAGAACTAAGATAATAAAGTGATGGTTGTATACGCCAAGAAGACTAAAGAAAGAGAGAATTAAGCAATGCTAGTTACTGAAGCTGTAGGAAATAGAAGGCATGGAAGATGCATAAATTATAGAAATCTGAGTAGCACAGAGGATATGTGAGCAAATGATAAGGAAAATGGAGAAAATATTAAAACTTAATGTGGGGAATAGATGAGAGCTTTTCTATTTCAGACCGGACAACAGACAGAAAGGGATTAATGATGGAAATGAAAAAAAATGCTGATACTGGTAGGGAGCATAAAGAACTGTACTGTAGCAAACCGGAAAGGAGAAGGGAGCATAAAGAACCATACTGTAGCAAACTTGAAAGGAGTAGGGAGCATAAAGAACTGTACTGTAGCAAACCGGAAAGGAGTAGGTAGCATAAAGAACCGTACTGTAGCAAACCAGAAAGGAAAAGGGAGCATAAAGAACCATACTGTAGGAAATTGGAAAGGAGTAGTGAGCATAAAGAACCCTACTGCAGCAAACCGGAAAGGAATAGGGAGCATAAAGAACCCTACTGTAGCAAACCAGAAAGGAGAAGGGAGCATAAAGAACCCTACTGCAGCAAACCAGAAAGGAGTAGGGAGCATAAAGAACCCTACTGCAGCAAACCAGAAAGGAGTAGGGAGCATAAAGTACCCTACTGCAGCAAACCGGAAAGGAGTAGGGAGCATAAAGAACCATACTGTAGCAAACTGGAAAGGAGAAGGGAGCATAAAGAACCCTACTGTAGTAAACCAGAAAGGAGAAGGGAGCATAAAGAACCCTACAGTAGCATACTGGAAAGGAGAAGGGAGCATAAAGAACCATACTGCAGCAAACCAGAAAGGAGAAGAGAGCATAAGAACCATACTGTAGCAAACCAGAAAGCAGAAGGGAGCATAAGAACCATACTGTAGCAAACTTGAAAGGAGTAGGGAGCATAAAGAACTGTACTGTAGCAAACCGGAAAGGAGTAGGTAGCATAAAGAACCGTACTGTAGCAAACCAGAAAGGAAAAGGGAGCATAAAGAACCATACTGTAGGAAATTGGAAAGGAGTAGGGAGCATAAAGAACCCTACTGCAGCAAACCGGAAAGGAATAGGGAGCATAAAGAACCATACTGTAGCAAACTGGAAAGGAGAAGGGAGCATAAAGAACCATACTGTAGCAAACTGGAAAGGAGAAGGGAGCATAAAGAACCATACTGTAGCAAACCAGAAAGGAGAAGGGAGCATAAAGAACCCTACTGTAGCAAACCAGAAATGAGAAGGGAGCATAAAGAACCCTACTGCAGCAAACCGGAAAGGAGTAGGGAGCATAAAGAACCCTACTGCAGCAAACCAGAAAGGAGTAGGGAGCATAAAGTACCCTACTGCAGCAAACCGGAAAGGAGTAGGGAGCATAAAGAACCATACTGTAGCAAACTGGAAAGGAGAAGGGAGCATAAAGAACCCTACTGTAGTAAACCAGAAAGGAGAAGGGAGCATACAGAACCCTACTGTAGCATACTGGAAAGGAGAAGGGAGCATAAAGAACCATACTGCAGCAAACCAGAAAGGAGAAGAGAGCATAAGAACCATACTGTAGCAAACCAGAAAGCAGAAGGGAGCATAAAGAACCGTAATGTAGCAAACCGGCAAGGAGAAGCGAACATAAAGAACCATACTGTAGCAAACTGGAAAAGAGCAGGGAGCATAAACAACCATACTGTAGCAAACTGTAAAGGAGAAGGGAGCATAAAGAACCATATTGTAGCAAACCGGAAAGGGGAACGAAGCATAAAGAACCGTACTGTAGCAAACTGGAAAGGAGAAGGGAGCATAAAGAACCATACTGTAGCAAACTGGAAAGGAGAAGGGAGCATAAAGAACCATACTGTAGCAAATCGGAAAGGAGAAGGGAGCATAATGAACCGTACTGTAGTAAACTGGAAAGGAATAGAGACCATAAAGAACCGTACTGTAGCAAACTGGAAAGGAGAAGGGAGCATAAAGAACCGTACTGTAGCAAACCGGAAAGGAGAAGAGCGCATAAAGTACCCTACTGTAGCAAACCAGAAAGGAGAAGCGAGCATAAAGAACCCTACTGTAGCAAACTGGAAAGGAGAAGGGAGCATAAAGAACCGTACTGTAGCAAACCGGAAAGGAGAAGAGAGCATAAAGAACCATACTGTAGCAAACTGGGAAGGAGAAGGGAGCATAAAGAACCCTACTGTAGAAAACCACAAAGGAGAAGGGAACATAAAGAACTGTACTGTAGCAAACTAGAAAGGAGAAGGGAGCATAAAGATCCCTACTGTAGCAAACCGGAAAGGAGAAGGGAACATAAATACCGTACTTTAGCAAACTGGAAAGGAGAAGGGAACATAAAGAACCATACTGTAGCAAACCAGAAAGGAGAAGGGAGCATAAAGAACCCTACTGTAGCAAACCAGAAAGGAGTAGGGAGCATAAAGAACACTACTGTAGCAAGCCGGAAAGGAGAAGGGCACATAAAGAACCGTACTATAGCAAACCGGAAAGGAGAAGGGAGCATAAAGAACCCTACTGTTGCAAACCAGAAAGGAGAAGGAAACATAAAGAACCCTACTGTTGCAAACCAGAAAGGAGAAGGGAGCATAAAGAACCATACTGTAGCAAACCAGAAAGGAGAAGGGAGCTTAAAGAACCATACTGTAGCAAACCAGAAAGGAGAAGGGAGCATAAAGAACCCTACTGTAGCAAACCAGAAAGGAGAAGAGAGCATAAAGAGCCGTACTGTAGCAAACCGGAAAGGAGAAGGGAACATAAAGAACTGTACTGTAGCAAACCGGAAAGGAGAAGGGAGCATAAAGAACCCTACTGTAGCAAACCAGAAAGGAGAAGGGAACATAAAGAACCATACTGTAGCAAACCAGAAAGGAGTAGGGAGCATAAAGAACCATATTGTAGCAAACCAGAAAGGAGTACGGAGCATAAAGAACCCTACTGTAGCAAACCAGAAAGGAGAAGGGAGCATAAACATACTGTAGCAAACCAGAAACGAGAAGGGAGCATAAAAAAAACATACTGTAGCAAACCAGAAAGGAGAAGGGAGCATAAAGAACCCTACTGTAGCAAACCTGAAAGGAGAAGAGAGCATAAAGAACCCTACTGTAGCAAACCGGAAAGGAGAAGGGAGCATAAAGAACCATACTGTAGCAAATCGGAAAGGAGAAGGGAGCATAAAGAACCCTACTGTAGCAAACCAGAAAGGAGAAGGAAACATAAAGAACCCTACTGTTGCAAACCAGAAAGGAGAAGGGAGCATAAAGAACCATACTGTAGCAAACCAGAAAGGAGAAGAGAACATAAAGAACCGTACTGTAGCAAACTGGAAAGGAGAAAGGAGCATAAAGAACCATATTGTAGCAAACCGGAAAGGAAAATGGAGCATAAAGAACTGTACTGTAGCAAACCAGAAATAGAAAGGAGCATAAAGAACCATACTGTAGCAAACCAGAAAGGAGAAGGGAGCATAAAGAACTGTACTGTAGCAAACCGGAAAGGAGAAAGGAGCATAAAGAACCATACTCTAGCAAACCAGAAAGGAGAAGGGAGCATAAAGAACCATACTGTAGCAAACCAGAAAGGAGAAGGGAGCATAAAGAACCATACTGTAGCAAACCAGAAAGGAGAAGGGAGCATATAGAACCGTACTGTAGCAAACCAGAAAGGAGAAGGGAACATAAAGAAACATACTGTAGCAAACCAGAAAGGAGATGAGAGCATAAAGAAACATACTGTAGCAAACCGGAAAGGAGAAGAACAAGAAAGATGATTAGACAAAAATGGTGGGGGGGATAAAAAGTTAAAGCACTGACTGAAGGTAGGAAAAAAGCACCATGGCAGAAAAATGAGTGGGAATGAGAAAGAACTGATGAAGGAGGAAAAATCATAAGGCGATGAACAAGTGAGCAAAAGGAATAAGAGAGATAGAGGCACAAATGCAAGAGGAGACATAACCAAGGAAGGGTAAAAAGGCATAGAGGAAGGCAAGAACATGGGAAATGGAGGGGATCCAGACCACCATGGAAAAAGGTAAGGAATTAAGTAAACACTGTTGTGAATGCATGCAGAGATTTAAAATATTATATAGCCTGTTTGTACTAACCAGACTGCATGTGTATGTAGAACATCTATTGAATAAATTGTATATGTAACACTTTGTATCAGATCAGGCAAAATGGATACATCGGATGAAATGTCAGTACATGTAATTAATACATAAAACTTACATTAAATAGTATTTAAAGTCAATTGGAAACAATTTTACCATTATTGCATTAAAATAGTGTTAACGTTAACCTTTTTTTTCTGAACTTCACTAGAATTGTCTGAAACACAAACATAAACTGAAAAAAATGTGTTATAAATCCATGGAGTGTAACACAGGAGACTCCAGGCAATGACATGAAACTGACATATTCTTGCCACTGTGTTGTCTAAATACAGATTTTATTGCCGTCTCATGGTTTGAAACAGTACTATAGTTTTGGCAATAAAACAGAGACTGAGCATGTCAAGGGTGGAAATGAAATGTGAACTACATGTCCTTGCTTTGTATTGAGATGACTTTACCAATACTGTGGTAACAATCTGGAAGCTTTGAAGAGATATCAAATTAGAAGATAAATCAGAATATACCAGTCAAGCCAAGTAATACATCTAATCTTCATTTTCAAATAGAATTTTCCTTATGCCAGTACAAAAACAGCTAGGAAAAAATCTATGGAAAAATATATTACATTTGGTTAAATAACATAAAAGTGAGACAGTAAGATCGAACCATGTGTCATGAATATTGAACATTTTGCAAACAATGGCAAAAATGTATTTTCAGGAGTCAGAATAAATAATCGATTTATATGGCAACTCTGGTCAGGTCTTTATTCAAATTCACATGAGAGAAAAACTGCCTCTATCACCTGCTTGTCCACAAATCACATTTTAAAGCCCAAAACTATGGCACTCCCTTCCTTTATCTATCAAAACTACTCCTAACCTGCACTCCCCTCAAAATCTCTGTAAAGAATACTTCAACAAAGCTTGGATTTGTTCCTGTATGAGCTCAGGCTGAGGTACTCTTATACCTTTTTCTACCTGTACTCTCTCTACTTCCACTACTAACTTACAATACCCTCGCTTCCTCTACACATACTCCCCTGTGGTTACACTCATACCTTTTCCACATCTATTGTTACTATCCTCTCTATCACACCCTACACTTCTCTACTTGTACTATCCTATGCCTTCACCAATATAATTTGATACCATATTTCATGACCTCTTGAATATTAATAATCGTTATGATAATCAGTTATTATGTAAATAATGCTGCATCTTCCTATTATCAGGCTTTTCATTTAATTTATACTTGAACACTATAACCTTATTATGTCTGTTGAGTTTTTATTATGACAAACTAATGTATTTTCAAATTTTGTGCTTGAATGTTATGACTTTATCATGTCTGTTATGATCTCATTCTGACAAACTAATGTGTTGTTTTCATATTTGCACTAGAATGTTATGAAGATATTATGTCTATCTAGTTCAGTGATGGTGAACCTATGACATGCATGTCAAATGTGACACACTACGACATTTTGGGTGATACACCAGCTTTCCCCAACACCCGAGTTACCAAAGAAACTGCATTTGCATTTGTTGCTTGTGTGAATTGCATTGAATTATGTGTTTTTTCCACTATTATTTTTCTGATAAAATGTATTTCATTGTATGTATACATTGTAACCCACTGACACTGTTAATGCTAAAATTGTAAAACTGTGGAGCTTTTCTCCCTGGCCCTCCGCTGTAAAGGGGTTACTTAGCTCAGTGGGACTAACCCGGTCAACAAATGTAAAATAAAATAAATAAATATAATTGTTTTGTGCCAGGAGCCAGTTCCGAAGTAAGGAAGTTATTAACCTGAAAGACTTTTTCGGTACACTGTCTCGATAGTCTGCAAAGGGAAGTGCTGACATTGTTTTCTCTTCATGGTTGCACTTCTGCAGAAGACAAATAGTCTGCATTTCTATGAGTCTGGTCTTTTACATTCATCTTAACTGTCCTTTTTAATCCCTCATAAAACTGGCAATGTTTTACACTTAATAATGACAATAATTAGATTTATAGACTAATTTTACTTCAGAAAATGTATATTAATTCATGTTTATTTTTTTTCTGTCAGTGTCTCATATTAATAGTACTAGTAGTTTAAAACTGTCCATGCTTGTTATTTCTAGATTTGTCCCTGATTCTGTTGAGATTTATCCCTGATGTATTGAGAGCCATACTGTTTCATTTTTATTTATTTATTTATTTTATTTACTTTTTTTTGGGGGGGGGGGGTGACACGCAAGCAGAATCAAGTTAGGCATTTTATGAATTTTTGACACGCTGAACCCAAAAGGTTCACCATCACTGGTCTAGTTTTTCATTCTGTTAACCATATGTATCTGGGGTTTACTATAATTTGTGTGCACGGCATTCTGTTGGCACGTGTGCTGACGAAAATCAAAATGTCGGGCACAAAATGAAAAGTGAATTTGCATAAGTGTGATCGACTATATGTATGGAGATCGCTGTACAGTGGGGAGTGGAAATTCATCCATATCCCCACTGTAGTGCAATCACAGAGTTGGAATATATTAGTACCAGGGGGTGTGGGGGGTGCAGGGGTGCTTTCCTCCCCTGCAAAAACATATTTTGTCGTATAGGAGTTTGACTTATATCAGCTCCTATACAGCTATCACGTGATGTTTTCGGTGACAATGTCGAGTCAAATGTATCGATCATTTGGGTTGACATTTTAAGAGTGGAGAGTTGGGTTTCAGTGTTTATTTTTGTTATTGCGAATGGCAAATGTTTTGCCTTTCGCAAAAACGATAGTAAACCTGTTTCTGGAGCTTTTCTCCTTGGGCCTCTGCTGAAAATGGGTACCTCACCACCCAGTCGGACTTTTCCAGTAAAGAAATGCTAAATAAACAAATAAATACATATTCATAATTTTTAATTTATTAACATTTGTAGATGGGTATTCCTTTGAAATTTTTAAAGTTGTATTTTTATGGGCTACTAACTACAACACAATATAACTATACAATACAATATAGACTCGTCATTTGAGCTAGCTCAGTTACAGATCAGAGTAGTCAAGCTATTTATTACTTATTTTCTTTAAAAACATATTTCTCTCTCTCTCCCTCTCTCTCTCTCTTTCTTTCTATCTTAGAAGGTCATGAACTGAAACAATATTTAGAGAACAACAGTTAAAAAAAAACAGACAAGGTCATTGTTTGACAAGGGGTATGAAGATAAATGAAGTGATGGATGTGAAATTCCTTACCTTTTGCTGAGTGTGTGCAGAAACTGAAAATACAAATCCACGTGGTAATGTGAACCAGCATGCTGTAGATAGTCTGGTCAGCCTGGTGGAGATCGTGGTTGTACTTCAGGAACTGTGGGATTAATTAAGCATACCTCCCTGATATCTCAAATGTCACTGGGTGTTGTAGGCACACAAAGGCACTTCTTTTAATTTCTAGTGATTGGTACGCAACATGCTATTTTCACTCTAAATGAAGTTTCATGATCAAAGTTTGCTATTGGAGGTGAACACCGTCTGCATTCATCAGTTGATAAAAGCTGCTATGTGAATAACTAAAACAACGTGGTAGATTTTAAATTCTTCACTCTGTCAGTGGTTAATTCATAACCCATGTTGTACATGACGGTGATATCTGAGATCGGTTACATTCTCACCCACATAGCAAAACATGCAGCTACTAATCAGATAAACATTTAACAAGTTCTGACATTGTCTCAAGCTCTCATAAATAAATGAACAAATAAATACATCAAAAATAAAAAAAATGGCATGAGTATTTTTTGTCTATTGGGGTAGGGGAAGGGAAAAGGTAAAACTGCAATTTTATTGTTACTGTGGATGAACTTTATAGCACTCAGGATATCCTGCAATGTCATTTTGGTTAATATTGTCTGTAACTAGATCATTTGTGAGGGGGGATGGTATCATTACATACTATTTAAAGTTTTCTTATGCTTTTTGTTTATTTGTTACTTTTTTATTTTGTGGGTGGGTCACGTTTCCTTTGTATGTTTAATAAAGGCATTATGTCTATTATGACTGACAGACAACTCATCTGCATTTTAGTCAAGAAATTTCTAAGTAGTGTGAATAATCTACAACCAGCTAGTAACTTTCATTTACCTACAGAGTACATGTATCTCTAGTGCTTTCAAGGCAGCTGAAACACAATTGCACAGTATCTGCAGTAAAACTAATTTGCGCATATCTTAAATGCAATATTTATTTACTCTGTCTGCAATGAATCACTTAATTTAAATAATAAAATTATTTGAAAGCTGATCAGTTTCAAACTCTGAATAATATGAAGCAGATTTTTGCCTGGGTACTAAAAAACACAGATAGCATAACTTTCTGAAATTAAATCTAACTAAATTAATTGTTTTACTTTCTATTCAAGTATTTCAGAAGAAAACAGTCAGATATAATGGTTGGGTGCTTCTGATGTAGGACTGTTAATGATTATATAAACATAAATGTAAACAGAATTTCCAAGCCTATTGTGCAATGCAATTTATTTTAGTAGTCTATACAAAAGCTATGAGACAAAACATTAGTATACACTAAACAGGGCTGTTCTGGGACCCTAGCGAACACACACAGCCCACTCCATCCTGGCCTACTCACACTATCTGGATTGTTATTATTTTTCATTCTTTTTTCTCACAATCTATCTTGCTCTTCCATTTCTTTTCTGCAGTTATTCATTCATTCAGCATGTTCTATATTGGCAAGAATGCTGTCTGATAACTATGGGGGAAACAACTGCTTTATGCTGGAGGTCTGGGGTCCACAAAGTCCCCAGAAGCCTCGGGGAATCTAGATGCTCAAATGCACATTTTAGAGGGTTTTTTTTAAATGATCTTGTTATGTAAGATGGCTTGAACAAAAAACATTTTGAAATTTAGACTTACTCTTCAACTTTGTTTTCAAGACTACACTATGATAACTGCAGTGGAAGCCATGAGGTTCTAGACACTTCTGAGGTGCATTTTTTTCAGATTTTTTAAGCAACCTTTTTATCCAATGATACCCTGAACAAAAGTCATGATTAAGGGAAGAAATTCAGTCTTTTTTCATCAACTTTGCTTTTTCCTAAATCCTTTCAACACACCCTACCTTTCCAAGACTACACTATATTAACTAAATTAAACTGGAGGGGGGGGGTGCAAGGCCTGCTAGCCACACAAAATCTGTAGTATTGTAGATGCTGTGAGGCGCCTTTTAGATTTTTCTCAACCCTTTGATCTAACAAGCTAGTGAAGATCTCACTTTCGAAGTGTCCCCATGTCCCATTTGGTGGGTGGCCAAAACTGGGTAGAATGAATCCCTAGAATAGCAGAAAAATGTCAATAGAATTGCAAAATTTAGCAGAAAAAAATCTCAGTAGAGGCAATATTAATTTCTGATACTTTATTGAAGTGAAACATTCAAATACTACTTAAGTGTACTGAGAACAAGCTTACAAATTCCAACATTTTTAGTAAAACTGGTGGGTGTGTCTGAGGCAAGCCACCAATCATTTCAGGGTGGGTGTGAACCTTTATTGAGGTCCTTGTGATGTCATGGTGGGCTTGCCAGGGAGCTTGTGGGTGGGGTTAAACAAAATGTGCACGTGGAGAACTTTCTTTTCACTGGTTACATAAAAAAGCACATTAATCAATCAGTCCCTAAAAAAAACATCAAGATTATGGTATTAATTCTGCAGAACATTAAACACTTATATGTGTGGCACTTTCAAGATTCCTTCATCAGGAATGCTTCAAACTCTAAAATCATAAAACAGTAAAATTATATCTCCAGAGTGTGCTTGACAAAAAGCATAAATTATACGTGTTGAGCATACAGTTGAGTGGAAACCCTTTGATCTAATGATAGCCTGAACAAAAATCATGTAAATGGAAAAGAAAATTCAATCGTACTTTTTTATTTCAGGGAAGAAATAAATTGTATCCAAGTTTTAATTTTTAAAGCTGACAAAACACCATTTCACAATAAACTGAGAAGACAAATGATTGAGGGGGTACATAAGCCATATCTGGGAATAATAATTGCCTCCCTACCCCTGTCAAATAGGTAGTCATTTTCTGTGTATTCCCCTCTGATATTAAATTGGGCTGAAAATTAAAGCACTAATGCCTGCAATCGTATATTTCAAGCTGTAGCTGTCATAGGAATGCATATCATGCTTCCTCATCCCCTACCCTCAGAAAACAATCAACTTCTGAGTTCCCTTCTGATGTCAGACTAGGAAAAAACAAAAAAAAAAAAACAAATAGAACATAATGTAATATATTGATTGTCAGACATATATGAAGCATTAGTAGAAAAGTAAGACAATAAATAGCACTATGTTTTTGTAACAAAGTTGTAATCAGTGATTACACTGAGGAATAGTTGTATATGAATGTTTATTTAAATGCAACATGAGAAGATACTTGTACTAAATATAATAGTCTGGTCAGTAAATTATGTAATAAGTTATACAGATCAAGAGTCGGTATGGGCACTTCTTGTTTTTAAAGGCAACACTAACTGATTTTTAATTACAGATGGTCTCATCAGTCATTATAAAAAGTAATCTACATTGGATAACTAATCATGCTATAAGGACCTAAGTAAATCAATATGACACAAGTGTTTTAAAGTGATAGCAAATTTAAAATTGCAGGCCATAATGGAAATGAAACAGTTCTAGAAGAATGAGAACTTTGCCACCTGTTAGTTGTATATCACTGTTGGTTAGTGTAATAGACACAAAACATTATTGGTTATTAAGCAGCCTGTTAGCACAAAAAAAACCTTGCAAAAATGCATTTAAAGATACTGTATAGAGATTGCAAAACATACTGATATTTTTTATGTACTGTTTTATTTACTGACCAAATTTAGGGAACACACTGAGTACTGTGTTTTTTTTGAGAGCCTGTTTGGCTATATCATGGCCACACTGCATATATCCCCAGTATAAGAGTTTGTACTGATGCTCAATCACCCGTACCCAAGCTATATCCCCAAATAAAATGAGCGATATCCAAACCTGTCAAATACATTTATAAAGCATGGCTAGGCTTAAAAAGGCTCTTTAGGGTTGTTAGTCTAGTAATTCCTTATCAATGGTTATAGGCAAAACAATTTAGGCTCAGATCATTAGTTATAGTAATGAGAGTGTGAATTAATGACAGAAATTGAGTGGAAAATAAAAGTATATGTGAATATAAGGCAGAACTAATTAACAGAACACCATCAGTTTGGAATTAACTGCCTGGATCATTATGAGACAGATTTGTATGTGTAAGTTATTCTAAAAATATGGAAAAATGTTTCTTTCTGACAAAATGCTTTGTTACTAGACAAGGCATGAATCATTGCAGCATCTATGGATAAAAGTGCATCAAAGGTAATTAAGGGCACATTTAATACAGTGGCTGTTAGGCCCAGCAGAAAGAAAACATATTTTTACTGACAGAGATCATCAATTGAATCCAGTGACAGTAGCCTTAAAGAAAAAGGTAATAGAAGGAGCCAAAAGAAAGGTCACAATGCTCAAGTATAATATTGGAAGTTTGCTAAAAGAAGGAGGAGGGGTGAACAAGAATGCAGGACGGCATCTGTCAACGTGCACAAGATGGTGCATACAGATAAGTAAACCAGTGAAGCCAGAGACCAATGCAGAATGTAAGCATAATTTCATTAAGAACTATTAAGTCATATGGGTAACTCCAAAGTGATAAAGGGAGCTAAAAAAATGGAAGTCAGTACAGGGGCAGTACTGTCCATAATTTCTGTTACAGACCGCAAGTAACTGTTTTCATTAGAAGCACTGAATTATGTCAGATGGTATTCCCAAAGATGCATGATGATAAACCTGTTTTTGTTAATGGAATGGAATAATGCTATACATAAAAACCAGGATAGAACCAGATGAAGTTGTTATCACCAGATTTCATAAGGCTCATACAATGCCATAGGCACTCTCATTACAACTGGAGCTGGAAAATGCACAGAACAGACCATACCCATATTTTCTGTACTAAAAAGGCAGGGCAAAATATGGACTATAAATATTGATTGATTGATTGATTGATTCCCCCAGCTTCCATTGCCTAACTATGTGACTCTGAGCACATCACTTAAGCAGACACTGCTGCCGGACTGAGTCGGAAAATGTTCCATGGAGATCAGTGTTCTACCCCAGAAAACACATATAAATAAAATAAAATAACCAAATGTGTATGGTACAGTACAGTAGCTATTACTATGAAATGAATGCACTTTTGCATTTGTAGCAGGTAGAAAACATTTTTATAAAGACTGACTTAGCTAAAGCTTATTGACTGACAGAGGTGGAAGAATTTTACAGTCAGTACCTGAGTATTAATTTCCATAAGGTTTTATTAAGATATAATAATCTTGTTTCTAGTATGGTGTCTGTATGAACAATTTATTAAAGGTGAAGGAGCAGCTGTTTTAGGGAATTCCCATTATGAAGTGTTATTCTTGATGATGTCTGAGTGGCAGGCAATTGTGATGACAGCATAGATATTCTTTATTTAGGTCATAAGAGAGGATGCATTCTGCCACTGTAATAAAATAAATTACAGACGTCTAGTTAATACATGTAAATGCCATGAAAGAAGGAATTTCTTGTTGTAGGCATGTGGTTAAAAAGGATGCTTTACATATCACAAGATGAAATGGAAATCACAGGAGGGCTGATGGCTAACAGACAGTCAGTAGGAAAATGAATAAAAAAGATACAGGCTTTGTCAGAAAAAAGTTCATATTGATGACAAACCACCAGTCTTCAGTGCCCAAATTAATCTGCAGAAAGAAAGTATCACTACTGGCTGCAACATGCTTACAAAGATCATCACTTTTCCTAGGAGAATATTCATGCAATATTAAATTCAAAGGCACAAAGCAGTACAGAAATGCTGATTTACTGCCAGATTTATCATACAAAGCCACTGAGGAGTCTCAAAACACTAATACAGTGTGCATGTGTGTGTGTGTGTGTGTTGTATCATCATAAACATTGTCAGTAATAAATGCCCACAGATTAAAATAAGGAATCATTCTGTAATCTCTGAAGTGTATGAGCTTGATGCAACAAGGCAGAGGATAGATAAACTTATAATATCCTGCGTTCACATTTAGGAGGGGTCAAGTACCTACATGTCAGTGGATATGCCAAAGAACCTTCCTTTATTGGGCCAAAGTGCAATTCAATCCAAGTTACATGCTAAGTCACTAATATTGAATTAGGCATCTAAAAATACTGTTTACTGGGGGAAAATATGTGCAAGGAATGCTCAATCACAACAGATTTATAGCACTAATGTGCCAAAGTTTTTCTCAGCGGGTTCATAAGCTTCACAAAATGCAGTGCCCTGACCCACTTCATATCTGCTTCCTGCCATCCAGCTGTGAAAGGTTAGTAGAAGGAGTTATTCCAGTATTCCAAAAAGCAACTGTCTTGAGTTCTGATAATAAATCTGTGCAACACAAGACAGAAAATGTTAATCTTGACATCAGACCACAGCTCATGTGCCCACTAATGTAATCAGTAACATTGTTCCTAAGTTGAAAACTCAGATCATGTCTTCACTTATTATTTTATTCATATTTGTTTGTCAGAATAAGGCACTGAACCGCAGTGGTGGTGCTGCGGTAGCATTGACGCCTCACAGTAAGATGCTGTCCGGTTCAACTCTCAGCTAGAGCGTCTTCTGCGTGGAGACATGCATGAATGGGTGCGCCTTCGTTGAAGGTTGTGCATCAGGGCTGGCAACTCGGTACGTAAAAATCAACTGCCAATCATTAGCAGACCAGAGTTCCACTGTGGCGACCCCTAACCGGGAAAAGCCGAAAGACAGAATAAGGCACTGAACATAAAAAGCCAATTTTAGCCTAATCCTGGGAGGCAAAAGATGCCAACAGTAATCACTATATAGTGATGTCTAACTTAAATTATACATAGTGCAACCAAAACTATCCAGACTGGCAAAATAAGCTATGTTTAGTAAACTAAGACAAGTTACATAGAGTTAATATTAGGGCAATGTTGTTATATATAATTTCTCTTCTTTTATGCTCCACTCACAAAAAAAAACAAACAAAAAAAAAAAACAGTAGCCAGGAATGTTATTGTTCTTAAACTGGCCTCCTTTTTCTCACTCTTCTGTCTGGAACAAAGACACACATGACTCAAGCATCTGAGAATAAAATATTCAGATTTATCCAGTTAGCATAAGACCCATCACTGTGACGTCTTAAAGCCATGGGCTAGCTTCCAGTGCACTATAGGGACACTTCACTATTCCAGTCATCATTATTCCAGATGCTTCTACTTCAACAGTATCCTTCCCTCATTTCAAAGAATGATCCTACTCACAAAATGCAGGAAGACTCCTTGACCTTGGTCAGACCCTGATTTAAGTTAGCCATAGGGAAAGGTCATTATTAGACTCTCTTTTTGGAACTATACCCCCCCCCCCCCAATATAAGGAAGCAGTACATACTGACTGGTTTTAAGGCAGATCTGAAAAAACATCTTGTGAAGCCATCAGGTAGCACAAATTTTAGAGGTAACGGATAAGCAATGTCCAATTGTGCTTTTTCTATTATAATGGACCTGGCAATTACTAGTCGCACAGTACTATGTCATATCCGAAGTAGCAAAAAGTTTGTAATTTTTTTTTTTTGTGTAAGTCAACTGAAAATGTTAAATGTCTTCACTACTCTGTTTTGTACAAGTCAACAGGAATTTTAAATATCTTTTATAGGTTTGTGTTTCTTTGTATATAAGGCTTGGTGGCAATGCAAATGCAATTGCAGATGTTCTGATCTAACTCCTTATCTGTTTCTCTGCAGTATAATACATTTTTGAAGTTTAACTTTATCAATAATTAATAAAACAGTGACTGCTTTGCCTTTACCCATTTATTTCCGGAGCTTTGTTATCCCTCATTTAATATAGTATAATCCTTCAACGCTGTCACACTGGCCTTAGCCTTTAAAAGTCATGAAGAATTAATCTTTCCTTCATTTCACTCCTTAGACCACTAAAGTTTAAATTACTGGACTTGTTTAAGACCATTCTTCTTCTTTCAACTTTCCTTCCCTTAAACTGCATTTTCAGATTTTTTCCCCATCCTGACTCCCTTCATGCTGTTGCAGATTTAACGGAATGTTAGTTTCCAAATGTTCATGCATTGTATCCAGATTTTTAAAGATTTTTGTCTGCATTTAAAGAAAATACGTTAGTTGTTCTTTTGTGTCACTGCTTCAGTTTTACAACTTCCACTTTACTACTGACTATAGGGGCCACTAATGGTTACTTGTATACCTTTGTGTCTTGCACTAATGCTCGATATAAAATAATTTCATTATTATTGTTGAATTTTTTCTGAGCCAGCACTTTCCTAATACCTCAGTTTTAGCTTAGCTTCACTGTAAAGGTAGCATACCTACAAACTGAAAATACATGTCCTGACTCATCACAAATACCTACAAACTGAAAATACATGTGCTGACTCAGCACAAATACCTGCAAACTGAAAATACATGTCCTGACTCATCACAAATAACTACAAACTGAACATACATGTCCTGACTCAGCACAAATACCTGCAAACTGAAAATACATGTCCTGACTCAGCACAAATACCTGCAAACTGAAAATACATGTCCTGACTCAGCACAAATACCTGCAAACTGAAAATACGTGTCCTGACTCAGCACAAATACCTACAAACTGAAAATACGTGTCCTGACTCAGCACAAATACCTACAAACTGAAAATACATGTCTTGACTCAGCACAAATACCTACAAACTGAAAATACGTGTCCTGACTCAGCACAAATACCTACAAACTGAAAATACGTGTCCTGACTCAGCACAAATACCTACAAACTGAAAATACATGTCCTGACTCAGCACAAATATCTACAAACTGAAAATACATGTCCTGACTCAGCACAAATACCTACACACTGAAAATACATGTCCTGACTCAGCACAAATACCTACAAACTGAAAATACATGTCCTGACTCAGCACAAATACCTGCAAACTGAAAATATATGTCCTGACTCAGCACAAACACCTGCAAACTGAAAATACATGTCCTGACTCAGCACAAATACCTGCAAACTGAAAATACATGTCCTGACTCAGCACAAATACCTGCAAACTGAAAATACATGTCAGCACAAATACCTTCCAACTGAAAATATATATCCTGACTCAGCACAAATACCTACAAACTGAAAATACATGTCCTGACTCAGCACAAATACCTACAAACTGAAAATATGTGTCCGGACTCAGCAAAAATACCTACAAACTGAAAATACATGTCCTGACTCAGCACAAATACCTAAAAACTGAAAATACATGTCCTGACTCAGCACAAATACCTACAAACTGAAAATACATTTCCTGACTCAGCACAAATACCTACAAACTGAAAATACATGTCCTGACTCAGCACAAATACCTACAAACTGAAAATACATGTCCTGACTCAGCACAAATGCCTACAAACTGAAAATACGTGTCCTGACTCAGCACAAATACCTACAAACTGAAAATCCATGTCCTGACTCAGCACAAATACCTACAAACTGAAAATCCGTGTCCTGACTCAGGACAAATACCTACAAACTGAAAATCAGTGTCCTGACTCAGCACAAATACCGACAAACTGAAAATACATGTCCTGACTCAGCACAAATACCTACAAACTGAAAATACATGTCCTGACTCCACACAAATACCTACAAACTGAAAATATGTGTCCTGACTCAGCACAAAAGTTGCAGTTAATTATATATCAATAGTTGTAATCTTACATGTCAGAATTATCTTCTGTGGGAACTTTTTTGTAGCAAAATTGTCAGCAGTGTAGCAGGTAGCACACTCACCTTTGGTGCTGGAAGATCTGAAGGCTGTGGATTCTATTTCTGCTTCAGGACACTGGATTGCTGACACTGCAGTGTAGCATTAGGGGGACGGTGCACTCTTAAATATCTCAGTATTTGGATAAGATATTAAACAGAGGTCCCAGCTGCTTCAGTTGGTGGTAGCTCATGTGGATGTAAAAGATCCCACAGCACCTATCGAAAAGTGTTAGAAGTTCCCTGATGTCCTGCCCAAATTTCCACTAGTAGTAGAAATTCTACTTCGGTCCCTCACCAAAAAGCGGCCACTAGCCTAGTAGGGCTAACTTGGTCAACAAAGAATAAGTAAATAAAATAAATAAATCATCCACATGAAAAAAATAGAAAATAAGAAATGTTTCCTTTCTTAATCCTGAATTTTACATTAAGACTCTGACCATACTCTAAAATGTCACATTCATTCAAAACTGGTTCAGATTAAGTTAGTATAGTACATTTGTTAAGTCAAATCTTAATGGCATTAATACTTAATCCCTGCCCATATTTTTGAACCAGTCTTGAACCCACTTCTATGTCAGTTGCAATGCTGGCAAAGGTAGAAAATATGTTCTTCCTATTTTCAATTTGTCCTGCTTTCTCCATATAATAGTATACCTTCAAGTTTTGACTATATCAGTTGGGTTTTGTCTGAGATCTCACTCCACTTTCATAGATCTCAGCTTCACCATATTACCTCTGTTACCAAAATGGAGTCATCTCTCTTTCACTATATCCCCATCTCACACAGCACTATTTATCCACATGTCTAAAACTATGTTTTTAATCTCCTCATCATGTGGTACAGGTAAGCTCTGTTGGACTCCATTAGCTCTTAAATCTCTGACCATGATCCATCTTGAAGGTTAGTCCATCCTGAATCTCCAACCATGATCCATCTTGAAGGTTAGTCCATCCTGAATATCTGACCATGATCCATCTTGAAGGTTAGTCCATCCTGAATCTCTGACTGTGATCCATCTTGAATGTTAGTCCATCCTGAATCTCTGACCATGATCCATCTTGAAGGTTAGTCCATCCTGCAGTTAATAATGACATTTCTGCTGATTATTCATTCAGCACAACTACCAGTTCCATCTTAAGTTCCACATTGTTTTTCAATGCTTCCTACAGGACACCATCAGAATTAATATCAGAAACAGCCATGACACTGTTACTACTCAGGGATAACTCCACACCTTACACCTTTATAAGACCCAGCACCTGTCACTACTCCCTTGACAGCATATCATTTGTCTATAACATCTTGCATTGCCATCAAAGTACATCAGAGCGAATCAACTCTTCCAGTCCCTCCTTAACAACAGACTTGTTGGGAAACCACACCTCCTGTCTGTTGTCTAAGAGTTAAGGATACATTCCTTAACACATACACACATACAAGCACATTAATATCACTAAGAATTAATGCATACAGATTTTTCACATATTTGTAATACTGTCCAAAACAAATGCACGCTGAGTATTTGAGAAAATGCAGTCTCAAAAACCTATTACAATAATTTACATTATTAAATACAAGAAAATATGTATTCAAGATGATCACAAAGTAAGTCCAAATTAACAACTACAGTCCCAAAATAAACAGTCTATAATTTGTATTCAATTCATTTTTGCATTATTGCATAATAACAGCCATTTGATACCAAAAGAACAAACTTTGAATTGAATGAGGTGTTTGCATACTACCACCAGTCTCAAGACAAAGGTATTCTAAACCAGACATGGCCTGTATTGTTAATACAGTTTCAGGAACTAGAGCTAAAATCCTCTTAAGTTCCTGCTGTTGTGAGGCAGTAACGTTAGTGTAGTATCCATACACACTCACAGTCTGCCAATTGAAAAGACCACACAAGTCAGAATACAGCTCCTTTACAGAAATATTGTAAAAATCCATAGGCTTAAAGTTCCCAAACTAGCAAGTCATAAAAAATAAAGTAAATGTCAATATTAAATTGACCCAGTGTACTGAGCAAAAGGACTGCACAGAAAGTAAAATGTGAGTCCACTCCACAACTGTCACAAGGTGGCAACAAGCTCACACACACAAAAAAAGGAAATTTGCTGCAGTTAAATACTGAAGATACCAAAAAGCATATCAGCTAAGCAGAGAACTGACATCAAATAGAAAATGGGTCTGCCTCATAATACCTCTCAGCTGTCCAGATTTTTGAAGAATGTCCAGATTTTTGTCTCATAGGTTTGGTTTGTGCCTCTTAAAATTTGTGTTTTTCTGGCAAATTGCTGAGGACTGAAGTTACTAAGTAATGACATACATTTGAGTTTCAGACTAAGTATCCTTCAGAAAATGCATGCAAACACAAATCCTGTTATCCTAGCAGCTTACCAAGTCCATAAGAGGAAGATTTAAAATCTGTCCCTATGTTTGGTCCCCATTATTTCAGGGTTTGCCCAGATTTCTTGTGCTAGGAAGTTGAGAGGTATTCTTCGCTGTCCTTGCAATGCAGCACCAAAATCCACACACATATAGAGTAGAAATTATATGTTAATAGTTGTTATAGTGTAGTAACATAGCCAAAGTACCAAGCTGCAATAATACCATAAAGCATCAGCTCTGTGACATATATGGGTGAAGCCCTGATTACAGCCCAGGTGACCAGAGTTCGGTTAGCATCCCCAGCACTGGAGGAAGGAATGAGGAAGGAACAATGAATACTTTGTGTCCACCTGCTCTCACAGTGGGGTAGGATAGGGGGCATGTCAGGGAGGCATGAGTGTATCAAATGTGGCATTGGTGGTGATATTGGTAACACAGTGACCTCATACTGGACTGGTATGTAAGGGAGGACACCAGATAGGTGGCACATTATTGTGTAGCTGAGGCATCATTTTAGATTGTCCAGTTCCATGCTACTTAATGGTGAGGTCCCAGATAGGCATGTCACTACAGAGGTAGGACATTTGCCTTATAGTGTCTCATTGCATACCCTTATACACGACACAGATGTCATGCTGTGGGCTACAGCTTTTTATTTATTTTATTTGTTTGCTGGTTTTCTTCATACATTCATTCATCCTTTGTTGACTATGTTAGCCCCACTAGGCTAGTGGCCTATTTTCAGGGAAACCAGAGGTGGCATTTATACTGCTGGGAGAAATTTGGCCAAGGTATCAGGATAGTTGATTTTGCATGCATTCATAAGACAACATACAAATATGCATTATTCAGGCAAGTAAAGACATACACATTGGAATATTAATGAGCATGCATATTTTCATACTATGTCAGAGATTATACATACACCATTCAGGACGCACTATATGAAATGACAGGATGTGGACACAAATGCTATACTGTATGGATGAGTGATGCACATTCTAATACTGCTAAGCATACTTCGCATCATAGCAACATATGGTATCTATGTGTACTGCTCTATATAACCTAATTACAGGTAAACATTTAGTACAGTAAAAGGAGCTGTTGTGTTTGTAGGTATTATGACATTTGACATAATGTCACACTAAAACATGTCCTATGCACAGCAGTATATTGCAGGAAACAGCTGTGTTCTTAAACACTGCATCATATAATGTGCTGGTGTACAAACTGTCTTGTATACACAGTGCATACCAAAGTGTAACTGTAGCTGCAGCTGCTGTCCTACGTGACATAATGACACCCATGTTTGCTCTGCTACTGACCTAGTATGACTGCATGACAAATTGTGGCCACTTAAGTGTGGCCACATGTGGCCATTGTGAAATGCACATGTGAAGAATGTGTATGGTGAAACATAATGCTCATGCATGTTGCCATAGCAACGTGTGAGTCAATGACTGACAAAGTCATTTATTAATCAGTGCATGCTGATAACACATTTCCCCTACATGTGCTCCTGCAGGTATTTATTCAGAGGTTTTTAGAGCATATACGCCAGTGCATAATAACCACAGTACTGACCCTGCACCCAGCAGAATAGCTTCCTTGGGGTCTTCATCAATTTCCATGTGCAGGAACATTTGGGTGGGCAGCTTAGCTATGATAAGCGGCCATATAAGGGCATCACTTTACTTTACCATTGTGACAGAATTTGCCATCTTTATGGAAACATGTAGCGACCTTGAACAGAGTGACATGTAGAAAAAAAGCCATTAGCCCTAGCAGTCTTTCTTTGTTTAACAATTTATGACCTATGCATCTTCATTACAATGCCCTGTAACAGTGAACTATTAGCAGGTGTTCATTATTCATTCCATTTTTTTTTAAAACAAAATTTCTGTTGACGTTTACATAAATAAAGCAGACACTATAGGGTCTGAAGGGATAACAATGGAAAAAGAGGGACCACAAACCCAGTTAGGCATAATCAATTATTTGAAACAACTCAATGCATAAATGCAAGAAGAAAAAAATAATATTTAACTAATGCTAACTTGTAGATATTATAAAAAGCACAATATTGGCATCAAATTGATTCTATCCTTACTCCCTGAAATGATTAATTTTAAGGATTTCAGCAGGTATGGATGATATTAACACACTTTAAACCTTTATGATGTTTTTCTTTTTACCTAAATCACTTGCAGAAATTTCATAAAGTATAATTCCAAATGAGATTAATAAATTATTCCAATGAAGATATATCAATAATTTCTAATGATTAGTAATATATATTTTTTTACTTAAAGAAAGCAAACTTCAATACATAGATACTGGTGATGGTAGAATGAGATCTGGAACCGGAATTCTGAATAATTAACAAAAATTGTGAAAAAGATTCTATTCCATAATGTATTCATTAATTTCTCCATGTTCCATAGCATAGCATAGAGAAAGTACAGTTGTGTAAGATGAAGTTACCTAAAAGTAGATGTTCGAATGTTCACTGCTGCTGCAGCCTTAGCTATATGGGTTATATCCTGACAACAATAAAACAGATGGCCAACTTCCAAAGCTTCAGGGCAGCTTCCATGAACTCAAACAGTCAAACAGCTTGTGATGAACTGAGTAAAAGACAAGTTTGGGTGCAAAGGTCTTCAGAACGTTCCTGCCAGCAGAGAGACAGAGGCTGAGTCCTGAAAGAATAATACTAGGAATAACAAAAAATAAATGTCTACACCCTGGCATAAATACACACAAAAAACAAGGGGTAATGATGGATGGAGGGAAAAGCTACTGCAACAGTGATCTAAGGCTATGGTAAAAAATAAAATGAAAGGCCCAAGAGTGTAAAATCAAATAATAATAATAACAAACAACCTTAGTGAATGGCAGTCCAATAACAATATCATCAGATGTCTAACTATTGACAAAAGCGTTAAACCACATTTTTTATTTTATTAAAGTTTAACAGTTTTTGCAGTTGCTTGCTTATTTATTTCCTGTTACTGGACTGCCATTCGCTAAGGTGTTTGTGTTATTACTGTTATTGAAAGTTCATTTTACACAACTGTACTATGTTCTTCGTATTGATCACTGCTGCAGTTGTCTTAGCTATATGGGTAGATTACCAATGCAAACTATATTTGGAAGGAAGAAGAAAAAACTGGAGCCCCTGTAGAATGGTCCTAACAAAGCTTGATCTAGACCTAGATTACATTGCTTTGTAAAAGTATGTAGAAAGGATCTAGACCTAGAGAAGGAATCCAGATTACAGTGCTTTGTAAAAGTATGTAGAAAGGATCTAGACCTAGAGAAGGAATCCAGATTACAGTTCTTTGTAAAAGTATGTAGAAAGAATCTAGACCTAGAGAAGGAATCCAGATTACAGTGCTTTGTAAAAGTATGTAGAAAGGATTTAGACCTAGAGAAGGAATCCAGATTACAGTGCTTTGTAAAAGTATGTAGAAAGGATTTAGACCTAGAGAAGGAATCCAGATTATAGTGCTTTGTAAAAGTATGTAGAAAGGATCTAGACCTAGAGAAGGAATCCAGACTACAGTGCTTTGTGAAAGTATATAGAAAGGATCTAGACCTAGAGAAGGAATCCAGATTATAGTGCTTTGTAAAAGTATGTAGAAATGATCTAGACCTATAGAAGGAATCCAGATTACAGTGCTTTGTAAAAGTATGTAGAAAGGATCTAGACCTATTGAAGGAATCCAGATTACAGTGCTTTGTAAAAGTATGTAGAAACGATCTGGACCTAGAGAAGGAATCCAGATTACAGTGCTTTGTAAAAGTATGTAGAAAGGATCTAGACCTAGAGAAGGAATCCAGATTACAGTGCTTTGTAAAAGTATGTAGAAAGGATTTAGACCTAGAGAAGGAATCCAGATTACAGTGCTTTGTAAAAGTATGTAGAAAGGATTTAGACCTAGAGAAGGAATCCAGATTACAGTGCTTTGTAAAAGTATGTAGAAAGGATCTAGACCTAGAGAAGGAATCCAGATTACAGTGCTTTGTAAAAGTATGTAGAAAGGATCTAGACCTAGAGAAGGAATCCAGATTATAGTGCTTTGTAAAAGTATGTAGAAAGGATCTAGACCTAGAGAAGGAATCCAGATTACAGTGCTTTGTAAAAGTATGTAGAAAGGATCTAGACCTATTGAAGGAATCCAGATTACAGTGCTTTGTAAAAGTATGTAGAAAGGATCTGGACCTAGAGAAGGAATCCAGATTACAGTGCTTTGTAAAAGTATGTAGAAAGGATCTAGACCTAGAGAAGGAATCCAGATTACAGTGCTTTGTAAAAGTATGTAGAAAGGATTTAGACCTAGAGAAGGAATCCAGATTACAGTGCTTTGTAAAAGTATGTAGAAAGGATTTAGACCTAGAGAAGGAATCCAGATTACAGTGCTTTGTAAAAGTATGTAGAAAGGATCTAGACCTAGAGAAGGAATCCAGATTACAGTGCTTTGTAAAAGTATGTAGAAAGGATCTAGACCTAGAGAAGGAATCCAGATTATAGTGCTTTGTAAAAGTATGTAGAAAGGATCTAGACCTAGAGAAGGAATCCAGATTACAGTGCTTTGTAAAAGTATGTAGAAAGGATTTAGACCTAGAGAAGGAATCCAGATTACAGTGCTTTGTAAAAGTATGTAGAAAGGATTTAGACCTAGAGAAGGAATCCAGATTACAGTGCTTTGTAAAAGTATGTAGAAAGGATCTAGACCTAGAGAAGGAATCCAGATTACAGTGCTTTGTAAAAGTATGTAGAAAGGTCCAAGTAGCAGCTTCCAGAATACTTCTAGAACCCAACCCTTTTCAAAAAGCCATACATGAAGCTAAGGCCCTGGTGCAATGGGCCTTGACCCTGCCTGGAATAGATTCATCATGTTAAGTATAGAAAAGGTGATAGCCTTCGACACCCATTTGGAAGTAGTCTCTTTTGCTCAGGTTGTTCCTTCTTACCTTAACAAGAAATGAACAATTGATCTGAAGGTGAAAAGATTTAGTCTTGTCATGATAGTACTTTAGTTGTCTGTGGGCATCCAATGTGTGGAGTATCATTTCACCCTCATTTTTAAGTTCAGGAAAGAAAATGGAGAAATGCATAGTTTGGCTTAAAGTAAACTCGAATGGGAAACATTTTATGATGAGACTGCCTTGAAAGAGAAGGATCCATCGGCAACCATGCTGAAATGGAGGATAAATGAACCTTGACAGAAGAATAAGAAAGTTCATAGGCTAGTAACTCACCCAAATACTGTAAGACCAGAGGACAACTAGCCCTGAATGGGTGCTGGTTATGTTGTTGACACCAACTAAAAACTTTGTTAATATATAATTTTCTGGTAGCAGGTTTTTTTTTTGCCTCCATTAGTACCTGCTGCACATCCTCAGTAAATAGGTGCCTTAAAGGAATCGAGATCCTATCATCCAGGCAGTCAGCTGAAGATGATTGATGTTGGGGTGAATCAAACACAAAGGTGTAACTGAATATACTAATTGAAGATCATCCAGTGGGCAGTTAAACATAATGTCTGTCGGAGTAGTGTTGGTGCATCACAGAGAGAGAGAATACCACCTGATGGAGTCCATTTTGTTGGTGAAAAATCAAGCAGATAATTCAGAGTCGGGTATTAAAGATGCCTTCTGAGAAATTAGATGTCCTGAGCTTTATAGTCTGTCAATCTCACAGGAAATACACAAATAATAAACAATCAGTGGATTATTCATGGCAGTAGACAACTTTATTAGAATGAGCTATCAATTTTGATTCAAATCTTTCAGAACTTTATCAGACAGAACAAGTAACAATGAAGTATTTTAAACGATACAAGCAAATCATGTGACTAAAACCACCAAAACATTGTATCATCGACCATTTTGTTTTTGATTATAAAACCATCAATGTGGGTCACAACTGGAGAATTTTCACTTCTTTATGCAATCTCCAGAGTTTAGCTTGTTGATTTCCTGTTGCAGGGCTATTCATGGAAATAAACAAACACCTTTTTACTAAAGAGATCTGACTGGTACCTAGTAATGGAACTTCAATATTAGCTTTAATTTCAATTGTGTGGGGCAGATTCAATAAAGCCTACATGGCTAAGACTGTGTGTGCATTGTGGGGTGATGCACACACAATAGCGTGTTGTTTTAGATTCAGTAAGCAGCTCTACATTGTGTGTAGAGCTGCGCAAACACGGTAAAAACCATGGCATGCTAATTACAACATAAGCAGCTGAATTGTATGTAAATCAGCCAGTCCAAGATGGAGCAGCTATTCAACGAGCTATAAAGCAACCGTATAGACCCAGTGCTGGTTTTTCCTGTGAATTCCAAAAGTTATTGGAATAAAGCCTTGGAAAGGATTCTACACAGAAACAATGTTAGGGGCTGATGTTGCTTTAATTCATGTGTATGTGCAACAGGCTGAAGTCTATGTTGCTGCTGCTAATACACCAAGGCCAAGAAGGAGAAGTGTTTTCAGACCCCATGTGAGTTATCACAACCTACATGATGTGAAAAAAGTAGAGTGCTAATGGGTGGATAAAGACACACTACAGGAACTCTGCAACCTCTGTTGTGCTCAACTTAGACCAATGGCAAACCAAAGGGAACCAATATCAGTGAGACAAAGGTATGTGTAGCACTTAGAAATTTAGCTACAGGAACCTTTCAGAGACCAACAGGGGACATGCTGGGGGAGTCAAAGGCATCAGCATCCAGAATCCTCCATGAGTTCCTGAATGCTATGCTCCCCAACATGCCAGTGACTACATATATATTTTCCTGTACACCTGAGGACAGGGCCACAAATATGCCAGAGTTTTACCCTGTAGCACTATCATCCTAAATGTGTGTGCTGGCAAACCAGACAGTTACCACAACTCACATATCTTGCACAATTCCCAACTGTATGACATGTTTACTTGGGGTGCTATTCCACAGGGTCATTTATTGGGGGATGCAGGTTATGCACTGGATCAGAAATGCACACACAGTAACAGAAGAATGTTATAATGAGGCACATGCTCAAACCAGAAATATCATAGAGTGTGTTTGGGCTGCTGAAGTCACATTTCTGGTGCCTAGATACATCCGGGGAGCCCTGCACCTGCATTACAATCTATGGACATGTACTGAGATCTTCACAGTCTGTGCCATGCTTCACAACATCTTCCTAAAAAAAACAGCTTCATCAGGATCAACAAGGGAAAGGGGCGAACATCCCACCACCAATGGCAAGGTCACCACAGACACATACAGGTGAGGAGTCAGAGCGGGAACCAGCAGCTGCTGTGGGTATAGGCAGACGTAGCTGTGCTCAATATGCCCTCACATTGGCTAAGAGGCAACGCATAGCACACTCACTCACTCACTACCAAAGGGCCTAAACCCTTCCTTCTACACACATGCATACAGTAACATTGATGCCAGGCAACGCTCAGAGCTTTTAACTGCCCATGTAATGGCTGTGTACTGCTTGCATCAGACAGATTCAGCCCTAAACTAAAACTGTAGCAACTGCCAGATTTACAAGGTAAGTCTTGAACCAGGAATATTAAAAAAAAAATGTGTAATAATAGAAATGAATGGCATATTCTTGCATACTGTTAGTTGATAATGTAAGTAAGTAAAAGGTGGCTAACTTTTACAGCAATGACTTCAACATGTAACAGCAGTGACTTCTTTGAATACGTGTCCTGTACCAAGTAATAGGCCTCAGGCATCAAAGCTTCATTTATTCATACCTCTCAAAAGTACTGATGGTCACCAAATATCCTCAATTTGGCCTCATATTTTTGTACCAGCAAATCATTAAAGAGAGAAGTTAGAAATTAATGACATACATTTAAGTTTTGGACTTCATATCTCTCAGAAAAATCTTAAAAATAGTGATGCAAAAACTGTTTGATTCTATCAACTGTCTAACTTTGTAAGGCCAAAATATTTTAAAAGTCTCCCTATTGTTCAGCCTTTGTCCGCTTTTATTTATGGCTTGGTCCAGTTTTGCTGCTGTAAGAGTTTGGGAGGCATATACACATTACAAAAACCTAAAAGAAAGCAGTACAGTTAGCAAAACAGCATGACAAACACAGATATAGTAAGCACTAAGTCAGCTATGCATCCTGAGCATCAAACACAATACTTATGTATCCCTGAATCCAAAAGATCTCTGGTTACGAGGCAAAAATCACAAAAATGCCATCTGAACGAGCCCCTGTTAACAAAGGTACCAAGAAATCGCTAAGAGAACTACTGTCATCAAGGCTGTTTTCAGTAGTCAAAACAAATTAACAAAATCAGGGAGGAAAGTTGTAGTCCAGTTGAAAGGACAGAACATGCAATCCTTGCTCAAGTTTAGTATGAAAACCAGCTAAGCATGCACCCAGTATAATTATTTTTTTCCCAACTGAATTTCTCCATATAAACCAGACTACAATCAGATCATATTATGCTTTTATTAGGCAGATGAGTGCTGTTCAGTAACACAAACACAACATTGCGAGTCAGTATTTATATATTTTCAAAAAACACTAGTAATAAACATGAGGTTTGTGTTGGTTGTGGAAAAGTATATGGGGGTGGAAAAAAAACTAAAAATTTTAACAATACAGTTATTGGTAGGCTTAGTGGTGATATGGCCTAAGATTTATTTTAGTACAAACCATGCTATGTGATTGGGATGTGAACACACTGAGCGAGCAAATGGGAAAGGGTTCATATGATTGGATCGGGCTCAGTTCGACTGCCCTATGGAAACATTCTTCCTTACAGACACCGAGATTGTATCTGGGACAATTGTCTAATCAATGGGAGGAAACCTCCTGTGATTGGATGCAATGAGATATTTTGTCCAATCAAAAGGTTCCATTTTTATCCTACAATATTAAGAAAGATTAAGTAAAACTAAGTAAAATTAACTATTACTAGTAAGTGTTTTGCATGCTTTCGCCAAAGCTTTGTCAGATCTGCCTAATGTTTTCTGGGGGATAGGTTGATGAAAGTTAAATTAAAACATATTAATATTATAACCAAAGCCTAACAAACAATACTTTGTGGCAAGGGAGTGGAGGTCTCCTATGCCTCTCTGCCTAATCGGATGACCTAAATAATGAGGAAAAAGCCAAGGGGAGGAGTGCTTCTTCACTGGACCTACCCAAATAGAGAGAAAAAAGCCATTGTATTAAACATAACCATTCAAACCTAGCATGCCACAGTACAATAAAAATATATAGATATCAGGAGGGAAGGAATAAACATATTGGAAGGAATGAGTCAGACAGGGAAGTGGGTGGACGCTGGCCATGGAGGACAGCAAGTGAAAGAAAAAGAAGACTTAAAGGACTGGGAGAACAGACAATAGGAAGAAGAAACCCTGTTGTAAGCACTACAATGGTCACAAGGTAAGAGACAGCACCGTCAGAGCTTGGGTTATAATTGGTAATGCCAATGAGGGAAAGAGGGCCAGGTGACCACCAAGAATTGGTTCAATAATGGGACCAGGCATGATGGGCTAAGGGGTAGCCCATAGGTCAAATACTGTATCAAGATTCACCAATTGGCGGAGTGATCCAAATAGGTGGGATATCAGTATTATTGTTTGTTTGGCTACTTGAAATCCAAGTAAAGGGGAGAGGGGCTAGAAGCTCACCAAAGTACTGGGGCCCTATCATGAGTGGCCAAACAGTGGGAGGTTACATAGGAGGTTGAGAGGTTCAGCTGTAAATAATCACTGGAGAATGAGTACAGCCAGTGGACCGCTATTGGCCAGTGAAAAGGAAAAAAGGAGGGCTGATGGAAAATGACATGTGATGCCCTCATTAGGAGGGGGACGACTACCCATGAGGGATCAGTAACAATAAAAATAAAATAAAAATATAAATAAAAATAACATTAAAAATAAAAATAAAAACAAGAAATTCCAGACATTTTTGCTGTTTTCCCATTTCAGTTTATATTAAATATCACTTAAAAAATGTAAACATAATTATTAATAACAATAACTATGTATAGCAGTGGAGCTCATATGAATTATATGCATGACTGAGGGTATAATGTCTACTATGTTTCTATAATTATAATTGTGCTATCTGGTCTTGGATGACCTTCAGATTTCAATAAGACTCATACACATATGAATGCATAAACCAGGACCTTGTCAGGTCACACACATACATGGTTAACATAAATAATTCATGACTATGTCTAAGCAGCAATTCTTCTGTGGCAACAATGGAAAATCACTGCTTTGGAAAATGTTTTT
>NC_056744.1:1760080260-1760083149 GCF_019279795.1 Protopterus annectens | reverse complement strand
TCCGCACTCTTATCATACCATCAGGAAATACACTGGTTATACAAATCTACTGTATCATCATGTTTTACCTATCTGTTGGTGAAGGTTTAGTTCCCTCAACCAGGCATTAGAGGAATTATGTGTTCTGTGTGGGGAAAGGATGTCGAAAAGGGTCAGATTTTCCATGGATTCAAAGGTTGGAGACAGATCCCCATGAATGTGTCTGTAAGAGACTTAGTACAAAGAGAGGGCTGCCACTCTGTGCTAATAACTAAGACCTTTTAAGGCCACTGATCTTTTTAGTTAGAAACTTCCTAGGTCTCTCAAGCTGAGTGATATGTTTAGACAAATATACATTTCAAAAGGGGGTTTATATTCAGTAATGGATCTGATGAGATATGAGTAAAGGGAAATTGTGACTTTTATGAATTTAGAGAAAATAACCTTGGAAATTAGATGAACTAAATAGAAAGCTTTCTGAACTGCTACAACAGTGTGACATTATTGTGACCACAGAGTTAATATATTTAAGTAAGGGTGGTGTGAGTGGGAAAGTCCAATATATCAGAACTGCCTGGGGGGGGGCTATAGTCTTGCAAAAAGTGCCCTTTATGCCTTTTTCATCTGTAAATCAAGTAATCATAGTGGAGTGCATGCATTGCTCTGCATGCATACAGCTGCATGATACCGACATATTCACACATACTCGAACATACTTTCGTATATACCAAATGTATGCACTCATCCACTGTCATGCACCATAGCGCAGTGCATGCATTGCTCTGCATACATACAGTTGCATGATACTGACATATTCACACATACTCGGACCTACTTTCGTATATACCAAATGCATGCACTCATCCACTGTCATGCACCATAGTGCAGTGCATGCATTGCTCTGCATGCATACAGCTGCATGATACTGACATATTCACACGTAATTGGACATACTTTCATATATAAAAAAATCCATGCACTCATCCACTGTCATGCACCATAGCGGAGAACATGCATTGCTGTGCATGCATACAGCTGCATGATACTGACTTATTCACACATGCTCGAACATACTTTCGTATATACCAAATGCAGGCACTCATCCACTGTCATGCACCATAGCAGAGCACATGCATTGCTATTCATGCATACAGCTGCATGATACTGACATATTCACACATACTCGGACATACTTTCTTATATACACAAATGCATGCACTCATTCGCTTTCATGCACCATAGCCGAGTACATGCATACATCTGCATGATACTGACATATTCACACATACTCGGACATACTTTTGTATATACACAGATGCATGCAATCATTCGCTGTCATGCACTCTAGCGGAGCACATGCATTGCTCTGCATGCATACAGCTGCACGATACTGACATATTCACACATACTCGGACATACCTTCATATATACACAAATTCATGCACTCATCCACTGTCATGCATGCATGCACACAGATACAGACGACACAAAGAGACACATACACATGTATATGTGTATTCACATATATATTGATCAATATAATGCAGCTGACTCTCTGAATGTTTTTAGTTAAAATATTTTTTCTTTGTTTTATTTTCAGGAAAATAAAGTAGACAGTTGACTTTGCCAAAGTAAAACAAGTAAATAAATAATGGCTGCAGTCTTTATAATACAGATGACCTGTAATTGTAACGCTGAAAACATCTGTTGTCTTTATAATATACAGATATTCATCCTCTAGTGCTAAACCAAAATACAGTATTTTGTGTCTCGTCAGAAATTAAAGTAATTCCCAAGACTGTCCTCTGACAAAGTGTTTAGACTGACATGTTCCCCTGCAGAGCTAACCAAAACCTGCAAAGCTGATATTCTGGTTTCATAGCTTCTTAATTTCACAAACTCTTCTAGACACCTTTGTAACTTCTTTCTGTGATGTCTGTGATGTCTGATCTGGACTAATCAGCCCTTCCTTTAAATATTCGTCGGATCACATCTAAGGACCATTCACAATGACAAACAAGTATTCCCACTTAAAGAGGTAATCACAACATCCGGTATTAACAATAGTAACATCACATTTCAAGTACAAATGCACCAGAACACCAAGATATACCATTGATTTTGTGTAAATATATATCTATATATATAGAGAGAGAGATATATAGATATATAGATATACATCTGTGTGTGTCTGTAGGAGGGTACAATTCATTTGTGCAATCTTGCCTGTTGTGGATTATTTTTTTGGTGTGGCGGAAGTAGTCAAATGTTTAGATTGTTGAGGACAGCAGTAGCTGAAGTGTTGAACATTAAATCTGAGATTAGTGGGATTGGGTATTAATGCCAAAAGTTCATTTTGTAGCAGATATTTTGACACTGGGTTTGAGTACAGGTTTGTGTGCATGTGTGTGTGTGCATGTGTGTGTCTGTATGTTTTTATATTTGTGTGTGTATGTGTGTGTGTGTGTGTGTGTGTGTGTGTGGTGTGTGTGTACATGTGCACAAGATTCTATGTATGTGTGTGTGCGCGTGTGTGTGTGTGTGTGTGTGTGTGTGTGTGTGTGTGTGTGTGTGTACATGTGCACAAGATTCTATGTATGTGTGTGTGCGTGTGTGTGCGTGTGTGTGTGTGTTTGTGTGTGTGTGTGTGTGTGTGTGTGTGGTGTGTGTGTACATGTGCACAAGATTCTATGTATGTGTGTGTGCGCGTGTGTGTGCGTGTGTGTGTACATGTGCACAAGATTCTATGTATGTGTGTGTGCTGCAGGTGTGTGTACATGTGCACAAGATTCTATGTATGTGTGTGTGCGCGTGTGTGTGCGTGTGTGTGTACATGTGCACAAGATTCTATGTATGTGTGTGTGCACGTGTGTGCACGTGTATGCACGCACGTGTGTGTGTGTGTGTGTG
>NC_056744.1:1760047760-1760077760 GCF_019279795.1 Protopterus annectens | reverse complement strand
GGGTCTGGGATTACTAGAGAAATATTCAAAATGCAATCCGAATGGAGTTATGCTGTTACATACAAGGTGGTAACAGCAATGTAATCATGTCCTGTTCATACTATCATAGGATCGTAGGAGATTACTAGGGTATTGACTAGGAGGTCATTTTAAGCCTAGCTGTTTCAACCCAATGTAATATAGTTGAGGTACTTGTCAAAAGCCAAGATTGCATTTAGTGATCACTGCCCATGTCCAGAAGGGTTGTGGACGCTGTCCCTGGTAAGAATTTATGGTGCTCCATCCACTCATTCAGGTTCCTCTTGAGCAGTGTCATAGAGGTGCTGTATTTCACATGAATTAGCAGTCACTGCAGATAAATCTGCCCCTCCAGCAATTCCTGTTTAAGTTGCAGGCCATATTTAGGTCCCTGGAACAGACAGCCCTAGTCCCATTTGATTTACAGATATGCAGCAAGTTCATTAGGCTTGGGTCTTGGATTGCCCTGTAGGCCAGGCATTACGTCTCTCCCAAGAAGTCTATATGATACGGAATATAGTGGCAGGGCTTTCTTCAGTTTGCGTAAGGCACATGCTTGTTCCCGTTGACCTTATTTGTTAGAAACCGCTGAGGTCTCTTTAATTGCTGCAGGTGGTTAGTATGGTACATGCTAAATGGGGCATTATACTGAATTATGGGCTGGATAAGTGCCGAGTATATGGGGTTATAACCTCTTTTGCTCTCGAGATGATGCCTTTATTAATCAATTGTACTATGAAGATGCTTTCCTTACTACAATAGACACATAGTGGTTGAAGTTAAGATTGCAATCAACTTGTGATCCCAGGTCCCTTACCACTTCCTAAATACTTAGGATATTGTTGTTGATTTAGTAGAGCGAGGGGACATTGTTTGTGCCGAAGGGAATGATGATGCATTTCTTTGCATTCAGTTTGAGGCAGTGACTAATACAGAACAGCTAAATTGTGACCTGTATTAAACACATGGGTACAACCCATGGAAAGTGACAGAATTTAAAGAGAATAAAGTGGATTTAATGCACTGGTTCATAAAGACAAACGTACGATTAAATGGAAGAGACATTTGTATTTATTTACTTTTTAACTGGACATTTTAACAACACATTTTAAATTTATGGTATTTATATTAAAAAGGAACAAATTTGTTTATATTGAAAATGAAGGAATTTTGTTTTTTTAAAGAAACATAATGTACAGATCAATTTTATAAAGTTTTTATATGTTAAAGTGAAGGATCCACTTTAAATGAATTATTCATGAATATTTAAATGAAGAGAATGAAATTTAAATGAAAAAGTGGTATTTGTTGGTTTAAACCTAATAGAAGCATTCTGATAGGTTTTAATTAATTAGGTACTATATAAATATGGAACATTAAATGGTTGTCAGCATCTGATGAAGTTGAATGTTTTTTTGATGAAAACGCACTTGTATGGGTTAAAGGCGTTAATGGTGTGGTTTCAGTTTATCGTTTTGGTTCAATAAAGGACTATATTTATCTGGTACCTCCTGCTTCGTTTTTCCAGACTTTGGTTTGTTTTTGGTTATCAGTACACTTTTGGTCTGGATTCTGCTCTATTTCGGTTTTATTATCTATATCTATAACTATATATATATATATATATATATATATATATATATATATATATATATATATATATATGTGTGTGTGTGTATAGAGAAAGATATGGGAGCTGTTATTTTAGTTGACTGTCATTAAGGTCAACATCTGTCTTGTAGACACACTTTGAGTTGATTAAACAGTTGGTCAACAGTTGTGCAAGATCATTACATTCTTGGAGTTGAACGCTATCCCCTTTCCCCGGTATTGTGCAAACTCAGAATTAGAATATATAGTGACAGAAGGAGTGTTTTTTTAGTTGCATTTTCCTAGGCTATGTCTTGCAACATTTGTATTATATGGTTCATGTTATTTTTTTCAAATTTTTTTTGTCAACATTAAGGATGTTGACATTTCTATGTTTCATTTTTTAAGTACATCTATATATTTAGATCAAATCTAAAATGATCAAAACCAAATAAGCGCCCTCTTCACCTTCCCACACCCCCTTCTAATTATATATACCAACTGTGAGATCATACAGCAGAGGGGTAAGAGCAAATTTCCTTTCACCACTGCACACGATATTGCTGGGAAAAAATCCATTGAAAACAATGTGCACTCATATGATCAGTATTCACTGTTATTTTATAGCCTGAAAAAAACATTTGATCATACGAGTTTTCATTGTTTCACATTGTAACTATATATATATATATATATATATATATATATATATATATGTATATATATATATATATATATATATATATATATATATAAAATACATATGCATGTGTATGTACATGTTTGTAACAATATGATTTGTGTTGGTGGGTGGGGGGCATTCATAATCGGTGTTTACAACTGGTATCTCCCCTAGTGACAGATAAAAGGATCACATTTAAATTAAACAAAGGGAGCAGTTATAAACAGCAGTTAAATACAGTAGCTCATACTGATATGCAATTTCCTATGGTTTTAAATATTTTTAATGCAACTGGATGATTGTTAACAATTAACTTAACTTAATTAGCAGTGCTCCGTATTGACTAATTTTGACAATAAACAGGTTAAGAATCTCACAGCATGTGGTCATTTTAAGTTAACTTCTACTATAGATGCTTTGTTTCTGAAACATATTAGAGAGGTAACTGTGTTTGTGCGGCTGTTCTTGAATGCAGAACACCGTCACAATGAGCCTTGAAATTTGATGTAACTTTAACACTGTTATGTCCAGATGGCCAGCCTGTCAGTCACAAGATCTTTGAATTTATGAAGGCCAAATTGTTTTCTTGGCCCTTTTGTGCTAAAACAGTGAACGAGATAACAATCTGGTGCCTACACCAACAAGTGATGATAATACTCCGGAGATAACTGGCAAAAAAGGCTAGTATTGACATTACAAATTATCAGAATTCTGTAAGCAGAAGGGTGCTTCCATCCTCAGTATGCTTGAACTCTGGAGAGACAGCATATTCTGCTAAAGTAACTGTGACACTATCAGTCATCTCACTTCCATCTAGTAATGTTTGTTCAGACTTAGAACCCTTTCTCATCACTGATCAACATCTAACTTAATCTGCAAAATAACAGGATATATTGTTTCACACATTAACCACATTGTACAGGCTGTTTCAAAATTAATATTTATTAAAGCAAATATAAAATAAAACACTTTGAACTGTACATCTGTGAATGAAATGTTGGTTTCTAACTCTTTCATCAAAAAAAGTTAGATTTTTCAGTGTAATAACTTAGTTCAGTTTGAGCACAGCTGAAATGCAGATCTTTTGGATGTTCCATTACTTTTATGCACTTTGCACCCTTACCCTAAGGGAATAAAATGTCACCAGCATAGGAAGTGAGAAGATGTCCTTTCAGATGGAATTTTTGGCTTTATCTGTTATCATGTCCAGCACCACCACTACGTCAATGTGTGGGCACTGTTCTAAGAAAGGTAACATGCCATGCTCAGCACCACCACTATGTTAATGTGTGGGCACTGTTCTAAGCAAGGTAGCATGCCATGCTCAGCACCACCACAATGTCAATGTGTGGGCACTGTTCTAAGAAAGGTACCATGCCATGCTCAGCACCACTACTACATCAATGTGTGGGCACTGTTCTAAGTAAGGTAGCATGCCATACTCAGCACCACCACAATGTCAATGTGTGGGCACTGTTCTAAGCAAGGTAACATGCCATGCTCAGCACCAACACTATGTCAATGTGTGGGTACTGTTCTAAACAAGATAACATGCCACGCTCAACACCACCACTACGTCAATCTGTGGGCACTGTTCTAGGAAAGGTAACATGCCATGCTCAGCACCACCACAATGTCAATGTGTGGGCACTGTTCTAAGAAAGGTACCATGCCATGCTCAGCACCACTACTACATCAATGTGTGGGCACTGTTCTAAGTAAGGTAGCATGCCATACTCAGCACCACCACAATGTCAATGTGTGGGCACTGTTCTAAGCAAGGTAACATGCCATGCTCAGCACCAACACTATGTTAATGTGTGGGTACTGTTCTAAACAAGATAACATGCCACGCTCAACACCACCACTACGTCAATCTGTGGGCACTGTTCTAGGAAAGGTAACATGCCATGCTCAGCACCACCACTACGTCAATGTGTGGGCACTGTTCTAAGCAAGGTAACATGCCACGCTCAGCACCAGCACTATGTCAATCTGTGGGCACTGTTCTAAGAAAGGTAACATGCCATGCTCAGCACCACCACTATGTCAATGTGTGGGCACTGTTCTAAGCAAGGTAACATGCCACTGTTCAAGGTTTTCAATTTTCCTGCAGCAGTACACATGAATTTATTTAAATAGCTTAACAATCTGGCTATGTGCCTCATAGATCTTGTTAAGGGACTAAAGTCAGTAATCAGAAGATATGCACTCTCACAATGCCTGATTAATATTACGATGGCCTCAGGTTTAGAACCTAAATTTGGTCTGAGACTTCCCACATGTTTGTCATGCTAGAAATCAGCAGGTACCCATTTCTGCTTTCTACTACCAATGTGTGCAAAATAAAGCTGACTTTTTAAAGTGAAAAAAAAAACCATATCAGTTGTGGCATTGTTGTCACTAGCAAGTAAGACAGGATTTAATGTCGCACATTTCATATATGTTTGTCAGTTCGCATTGTTGTCACTAGTAAGTAAGACAGGTTTTAAGGTCACACTTCATAAATGTTTGTCAGTTTGCATTGCTGTTACTTGTAAGTAAGACATGTTTTAAGGTCACACATTTCATATATGTTTGTCAGTTTGCATTGCTGTTACTAGTAAGTACGACAGGTTTTAACTTTGCACGTTTCATAAATGTTTGTTAGTTTGCTTTGTTTTCACTAGTAAGTAAGACAGGTTTTAAGGGCACACATTTCATATATATTTGTCAGTTTGCATTGTTGTTACTAATAAGACAGGTTTTGAGGTCGCACATCTCATATATGTTTGTCAGTTTGCATTGTTGTTACTAGTAAGACAGGTTTTAAGGTCGCACACCACATATATGTTTGTCAGTTTCTTATTCCCCACAGCTCATTATAATCATCTCATGGAGTTACCACAGTAAAACACTGATCCACAACAGCCTCGTAAATCATCTACAAGGGTGGGCAGTGGGTGCTGCTTAGTACAAAGATACACCAATGGCATTCCTTCTCAACTCTTGCTTTGTTTTCCTAAAGGACATTAATGTGCAGTAATGGACACATACATGACGAGACACATGCATGAACAGATTTTTTTTTTTTGCTTTCCTTGTATGTTATCTTGGCACTGTAATGTCTCTTTTCCAGCAGATGGCAGACAACAGCAGTGGTGTGCATTTCAACACTAAATCTGCAGTACCTCTTAAAAACTCCATTTTTATTTAAATGTACATCTATATAAAATCAGACAATGTACAACAAAATAACTTTTGCACAGAAAGCAACTGTACACAATCCTGTTGATGACAAATCTTAAAAAAGACATTTGTTACTTACTCAGTATTATTAAAGGATGTAATAAGAAGGTGTACCACAGTCAGTATTACATTAACCATTAGTTACTAGTTTACCAATCACTCATCTTTAGTGGTAGCTGAAACAAGCAATGATAGTTTGTTACTTGAAACACTTCATGGCAAGACTCTTGTACAACACAAATATATCTTTAAGCAGGATATGCCATTAACAGTGGTGTGTTTATTGCTGTGTGCAGCGAGTCAAAGACAAAATCTGCAGAGTAAAATAACTGACAGCAAACCAAGAGCTTGAATAAGATGCACAACTAGATGCACAACTGTACAATCTAATCATTTTGTGTGTCTGCGCATGCGGATGTGTGTGCGTATGTATGATGTGTATGTGTATATGTATGAGGTGTGTGTGTGTGTGTGTGTGTGTGTGTGTGTGTGTGTGTGTGTGTGTGTGTGTGTGTGTGTGCATTATTTAATGCTGTGAATTACATTAATCTGCTTCTGAATATAAAAGCCAATAAAGAAGGACACAGGGAAATTTATAAAAAAAATGACATTTAATTGTGGCTTAGAAAGGTCTCAAAGTGTCATCGCTTCATTAATACATAATACTGATTTTTTGGGGGCAGTTGTTCAGTAAAATATGTTATCACTTTCTAGAAATGTATATCTATTTATAGATACATATATTTTTTAACCTGATAATACATTTTCTGAGCAGAGTGTCAGCATTTGAGTAAAAGACATACCACAGTACCCTTACAGCTGTGGTGGTCTAATATATTCTGCTTAATTTCCTCTGCATCACAGTTCATTTAGTCTGTGTGGTTAACAAACTATGTACACCAGCGCTTCTGTATATCTCTCAATGTGTTGAAGACAAATGGTGGGAGACTGTGAATCAACAAAGTCCAACATTGTAGAATCTCACAAGAAAGTGATGTGCGAGGAAAAATGGCCACAATTTCAGAACATAGACTGAGGCAGCACAAGTAACGTGCCAACATCATTTTTCACAAAAAGGGTGGTGGATTAATGGGAAAGTCATCCAGAGGAGATTGTGAGTTGAAAACTGGCAAGAGCTTTTAACAGTTTGATAGAAATTCTAGGGTTGCTGAAGTAGGACTGAGACTGTTGTTTACAGTCTTGTTTATACATCAGGTGGGCAAACAATCAGACGTGCTGGGTTAAACTTTAGTTATCTTTAGCAAGCTCCATGTACCATAGGCAAATCCAGATATCCTATATATGTGGAAAACAATGACATACCATAAAACATACAATGTAATATGCTGCTTTGTTTGAATGGAAAATACATTTCAGTTTTACCCTCCAGGTGTATTAATATTTATTTATTTATGTTTTGAATACCAGATAGGTTAAATAAATAATAATTATTTTAAAAGCAAAACTTATATAAAATGCACTGAAAACTAACAGTAAATGTCAGAACTTCATTACTGTTTTCAGAGGACAGTTTATTTGAAGTACTGGGGATCTTGCACTGATGTTTCTGTTGGAGTTCCCCATCCAAGATGGAATACAGTGCAGATGACCAAGGCTGTGAGCACACACGACAAGCCCCGACAGAGAAAAAAATATAGCAGAAGTGTAGAAATCCCACTGGGCTTGGAGGAAGTTGTCCCATCTGGCAGGCCTACATCTGGAAAGAAAGAAAATAAAACAAAATTAAAAATTATTTTGCTAAACCTAGGAGGAGAAATAAAAAGTGAAGACAGAGTGCAGAAAAGAAAACATGAGTACAGAAGACAGATTACAGTGCGGGACAAGTGTGGGCGAAAAACAAAATACAGAAAGGAAAGAATGGTGAAGAAATTGGAAGAAAAGAAATGAAAAATAAGAAAAAAAAGGGATTTAATGACAGCAGGTGGGAACCTCAAAATGAAGCATGAAAGAAAATAAGGGAGATATGGTGAGAAAAAATGTAAAATGCAAGGGAGATGGTTAGAGAAGTAAGGAGTAAAGAAAGTGATGAAATCTGTAAAATAAATAAAAAGCAAAACCAGACAAAAATGGAGAGAAGGAAGTAAAGTGTGAGAACAAGTGTGATAGGAAGAGAACGACGAAGGGTGAATGGAAGGAAGAGTAAATAGGGAGACGTGAAATAAATATAAAATAAAATGAAGTAATGCATGAGAACAAGTGTGATAGGAAGAGAACAAGGAAGGGTTAAAGGAAGGAGGAGTAAATAGGGAGACGTGAAATAAATATAAAATAAAATGAAGTAACGCATGAAAACAAGTGTGATAGGAAGAGAACAAGGAAGGGTTAAAGGAAGGAAGAGTAAATAGGGAACGTGAAATAAATATAAAATAAAATGAAGTAAAGCATGAGAACAAATGTGATAGGAAGAGAGCAAGGAAGGGTTAAAGGAAAGAAGAGTAAATAGGGAGACGTGAAATAAATATAAAATAAAATGAAGTAACGCATGAAAACAAGTGTGATAGGAAGAGAACAAGGAAGGGTTAAAGGAAGGAAGAGTAAATAGGGAGACGTGAAATAAATATAAAATAAAATGAAGTAAAGCATGAGAACAAATGTGATAGGAAGAGAGCAAGGAAGGGTTAAAGGAAGGAAGAGTAAATAGGGAGACGTGAAATAAATATAAAATAAAATGAAGTAACGCATGAGAACAAGTGTGATAGGAAGAGAACAAGGAAGGGTTAAAGGAAGGAGGAGTAAATAGGGAGACGTGAAATAAATATAAAATAAAATGAAGTAACGCATGAAAACAAGTGTGATAGGAAGAGAACAAGGAAGGGTTAAAGGAAGGAAGAGTAAATAGGGAGACGTGAAATAAATATAAAATAAAATGAAGTAAAACATGAGAGCAAGTGTGATAGGAAGAGAACAAGGAAGGGTTAAAGGAAGGAATAGTAAATAGGGAGACGTGAAATAAATATAAAATAAAATGTAGAAATGCATGAGAACAAGTGTGACAGGAAGAGAACAAGGAAGGGTTAAAGGAAGGAAGAATAAATAGGGAGACGTGAAATAAATATAAAATAAAATGAAGTAAAACATGAGAGCAAGTGTGATAGGAAGAGAACAAGGAAGGGTTAAAGGAAGGAAGAGTAAATAGGGAGACGTGAAATAAATATAAAATAAAATGAAGTAAAACATGAGAACAAGTGTGATAGGAAGAGAACAAGGAAGGGTTAAAGGAAGGAAGAATAAATAGGGAGACGTGAAATAAATATAAAATAAAATGAAGTAACGCATGAGAACAAGTGTGATAGGAAGAGAACAAGGAAGGGTTAAAGGAAGGAAGAATAAATAGGGAGACATGAAATAAATATAAAATAAAATGAAGTAACGCATGAGAACAAGTGTGATAGGAAGAGAACAAGGAAGGGTTAAAGGAAGGAAGAATAAATAGGGAGATGTGAAATAAATATAAAATAAAATGAAGTAAGGAATGAGAACAAATATGATAGGAAGAGAACAAGGAAGGGTTAAAGGAAGGAAGAATAAATAGGGAGACATGAAATAAATATAAAATAAAATGAAGTAACGCATGAGAACAAGTGTGATAGGAAGAGAACAAGGAAGGGTTAAAGGAAGGAAGAGTAAATAGGGAGACGTGAAATAAATATAAAATAAAATGAAGTAAAGAATGAGAACAAATGTGATAGGAAGAGAACAAGGAAGGGTTAAAGGAAGGAAAAATAAATAGGGAGACATGAAATAAATATAAAATAAAATGAAGTAACGCATGAGAACAAGTGTGATAGGAGGAGAACAAGGAAGGGTTAAAGTTACGAAGAATAAATAGGGAGACGTGAAATAAACATAAAATAAAATGAAGTAACGCATGAGAACAAGTGTGATAGGAAGAGAACAAGGAAGGGTTAAAGGAAGGAAGAATAAATAGGGAGACGTGAAATAAATATAAAATAAAATGAAGTAAAACATGAGAGCAAGTGTGACAGGAAGAGAACAAGGAAGGGTTAAAGGAAGGAAGAGTAAATAGGGAGACGTGAAATAAATATAAAATAAAATGTAGAAACGCATGAGAACAAGTGTGACAGGAAGAGAACAAGGAAGGGTTAAAGGAAGGAAGAATAAATAGGGAGACGTGAAATAAATATAAAATAAAATGAAGTAAAACATGAGAACAAGTGTGATAGGAAGAGAACAAGGAAGGGTTAAAGGAAGGAAGAGTAAATAGGGAGACGTGAAATAAGTATAAAATAAAATGAAGTAACGCATGAAAACAAGTGTGATAGGAAGAGAACAAGGAAGGGTTAAAGGAAGGAAGAATAAATAGGGAGACGTGAAATAAATATAAAATAAAATGAAGTAAAACATGAGAGCAAGTGTGATAGGAAGAGAACAAGGAAGGGTTAAAGGAAGGAAGAGTAAATAGGGAGATGTGAAATAAATATAAAATAAAATGAAGTAAAACATGAGAACAAGTGTGATAGGAAGAGAACAAGGAAGGGTTAAAGGAAGGAAGAATAAATAGGGAGACGTGAAATAAATATAAAATAAAATGAAGTAACGCATGAGAACAAGTGTGATAGGAAGAGAACAAGGAAGGGTTAAAGGAAGGAAGAATAAATAGGGAGACATGAAATAAATATAAAATAAAATGAAGTAACGCATGAGAACAAGTGTGATAGGAAGAGAACAAGGAAGGGTTAAAGGAAGGAAGAATAAATAGGGAGATGTGAAATAAATATAAAATAAAATGAAGTAAGGAATGAGAACAAATATGATAGGAAGAGAACAAGGAAGGGTTAAAGGAAGGAAGAATAAATAGGGAGACATGAAATAAATATAAAATAAAATGAAGTAACGCATGAGAACAAGTGTGATAGGAAGAGAACAAGGAAGGGTTAAAGGAAGGAAGAGTAAATAGGGAGACGTGAAATAAATATAAAATAAAATGAAGTAAAGAATGAGAACAAATGTGATAGGAAGAGAACAAGGAAGGGTTAAAGGAAGGAAGAATAAATAGGGAGACATGAAATAAATATAAAATAAAATGAAGTAACGCATGAGAACAAGTGTGATAGGAGGAGAACAAGGAAGGGTTAAAGTTACGAAGAATAAATAAGGAGACGGAAATAAACATAAAATAAAATGAAGTAACGCATGAGAACAAGTGTGATAGGAAGAGAACAAGGAAGGGTTAAAGGAAGGAAGAATAAATAGGGAGACGTGAAATAAATATAAAATAAAATGAAGTAAAACATGAGAGCAAGTGTGACAGGAAGAGAACAAGGAAGGGTTAAAGGAAGGAAGAGTAAATAGGGAGACGTGAAATAAATATAAAATAAAATGTAGAAACGCATGAGAACAAGTGTGACAGGAAGAGAACAAGGAAGGGTTAAAGGAAGGAAGAATAAATAGGGAGACGTGAAATAAATATAAAATAAAATGAAGTAAAACATGAGAACAAGTGTGATAGGAAGAGAACAAGGAAGGGTTAAAGGAAGGAAGAGTAAATAGGGAGACGTGAAATAAGTATAAAATAAAATGAAGTAACGCATGAAAACAAGTGTGATAGGAAGAGAACAAGGAAGGGTTAAAGGAAGGAAGAGTAAATAGGGAGACGTGAAATAAGTACAAAATAAAATGAAGTAACGCATGAAAACAAGTGTGATAGGAAGAGAACAAGGAAGGGTTAAAGTTACGAAGAATAAATAGGGAGACGTGAAATAAACATAAAATAAAATGAAGTAACGCATGAGAACAAGTGTGATAGGAAGAGAACAAGGAAGGGTTAAAGGAAGGAAGAGTAAATAGGGAGACATGAAATAAATATAAAATAAAATGAAGTAAAGCATGAGAACAAATGTGATAGGAAGAGAACAAGGAAGGGTTAAAGGAAGGAAGAATAAATAAGGAGACATGAAATAAATATAAAATAAAATGAAGTAACGCATGAGAACAAGTGTGAGAGGAAGAGAACAAGGAAGGGTTAAAGGAAGGAAGAGTAAATAGGGAGACGTGAAATAAATATAAAATAAAATGAAGTAACGCATGAGAACAAGTGTGATAGGAAGAGAACAAGGAAGGGTTAAAGGAAGGAAGAGTAAATAGGGAGACGTGAAATAAATATAAAATAAAATGAAGTAACGCATGAGAACAAGTGTGATAGGAAGAGAACGCGGAAGGGTTAAAGGAAGGAAGAGTAAATAGGGAGACGTGAAATAAATATAAAATAAAATAAAGTAACGCATGAGACGAAGTGTGATAGGAAGAGAACGAGGAAGGCTTAAAGGAAGGAAGAATAAATAGGGAGACGTGAAATAAATATAAAATAAAATGAAGTAACGCATGAGAACAAGTGCGATAGGAAGAGAACAAGGAAGGGTTAAAGGAAGGAAGAGTAAATAGGGAGATGTGAAATAAATATAAAATAAAATGAAGTAACGCATGAGACGAAGTGTGATAGGAAGAGAACAAGGAAGGGTTAAAGGAAGGAAGAGTACATAGGGAGATGTGAAATAAATATAAAATAAAATGAAGTAACGCATGAAAACAAGTGTGACAGGAAGAGAACAAGGAAGGGTTAAAGGAAGGAAGAGTAAATAGGGAGACGTGAAATAAATATAAAATAAAATGAAGGGACAAATTATGTTGGAAAACAAATGAAAGCAGCAGATTCGGAACTGATGCAAGAAAGGAAATGAGTCCCGAAGTAACACAATCTATGCAGTATGAAGCCCAAGAGGGCTTATCGATGTAATGTTTACCATGAATATAATAGTCCTGCCCGAATACTATAAACATGTCAGCTCATGATTTCTTTTGAAGTTTTATATCATCAGCACTTCGGAAACATGTTTTATATCCATATTTACTTGTTTAATCTTCCACATTAGCCAACATCTGTATCATAATATGCTTTAACAAGAAAAATGTCTAGTTGTGTTAAATTGTTTTTATTTATTTTTGCATCTGCAATTAAATTTTAGTTGTCCTATATACCATTAACAGTTCTTCCACTGCAAGGCTGACCCCTAAGAAAATAAATTATTGTGTTGTTTTCTGTCCCTTATGAAACAGTTCTGGTTAGTAAGACTTGTCAGAATGTTGACAGTCAAAAGATACTTAGAAAAAGCATACATCTTTTAAAAAAAAAATCCTAACACAAAAAAGTCAAAAGAAAACACAAAATGTAATTCAGGGGCTGGACCACTCAATACATTTAATATGAAGAGAACTGCGCACTGCCATACCACTTATTGTAACGCTTTTGTACTTTCTTTTTGTATGCCTTTTGCTATTTCTCTTGGCATAATCACTTTCCTATTTCAGTTTCCTTTTATTTAATTTAAAACTTTATTTAGCGAGTTCTTGTTTACCCCTCTTTCTTCATGCTTTCAGACCACTAGCTTAGTTTCTAAAGCTTGTATGTATTTATATGTTGCAAAGATATTATTTTCTTTTAGTTTTATTTCAAGTAGGAACATGAAAAATCTGTCATTCAGTTATTCATTCATTTATTGTAAAATCCCTCTTTATCCTATTATGGGTCACAGCAGAGCTGGAGCATATCCTAGCATTCAGCAAGAACAAGATAGAGAAAACTAATGCTGCATGGGATGCCAGTCTATTGCAAGATGTGCTTGTACACTCACATGCAACTGCACAGAGAAGGAAGGGCAAATTATATGACTGCCAGTTCACTTATATTCATGTCTTTATGATGTGAGGAGAAACTGGACTACAGGGTGACAATCCATAAAGGTAAAAGGAGGGCAAGCAGACTTCACAAAGAAGGCACACAACACATTCACTGAATTGGAGAAGCAAGTATTGTGAGGCAGCAGTTCTAACTACCACATCACTAAACTGTTACATCACTTACCTCTTCATTAAGAATGGGCTTGATACGTAATAGGTGATTTATACAATCGTTTTTTACAAATAAATGTTAAGGCATATGACTGTAGATGTGTCTTGACTGCATGTTTTGCATAATTGCAGACCCATATCTACCAATAATTCCCTATCATTATGAAACCTTAAAATGTAACAATATGAAACACAAAAGCATGGCCTAAACTACATTCTTTTACTTCCTGAAGCTATGCTTTAAATGAGTACTCACAGCTAAGTTTTGTGCAATAACATCGACACAAAGGTATACTTCCGCATCTTCTGCCACATATGAGGGGCTTCTCTACCCCTTAATTTATTATGCTCACTCAGAGGTTGCTGCAACTTGGATAAAGAACAAGATGTTTAAAACTTTAAGCAAAGCCTCATCCTTTCTTTGTGATGCTCCTCTCATTAATTCAAGATGTATATTATACGCTCCAAAACATCATTAAATATACCTCTGAAATATCCTTGATTTTGCATAAATTCTCTGATTTTGCCTCATATTTTTCCCTGCCCATTATAAAATGTTTGATTTTCTGGTAAATAACTGAGGATTATAGTCAGTCAATTATGCTAGACATTAGAATTTCATTCTTTGTAATGCTAAACTGCATGTTCAACAAATGCATCCTGTATTAACTTTCTCAGTGAATTAGATTAACATTTACAAATTATTCCAGATTTTTGACCTTTACCCCTCCCCTGTCCCATTATTTTTGCCTTTTTGTCCAGAATTCTTGAGCAAAGAAGTTGAGAGCTATGTCACTATAACTTGGAGTAATCACACAAGTAAAGGATGTATGCATTGTGCACACACAGTAGTGAAGGAGAAACTTTAGTAAACCAGATTGTAGTCAATATGTAATCCTAGTGTAGTAGGTATATGTACACACAGTAAACTTGTGTTTTAATGGTCTCGTTTACTGCTACATCAATTGTACAAAAGTTACATATACATTTTTAAGCTGCATATGAACGGAGTAAATACAAACAATTCAAATAATGTAATTACTTCCATAAAACAGCCAATATAAACAAGAATGTTCTTATATGTTGTAAACTATGTGACGCTGTATATTGTAATTGTAATTAAAGAGCAGTGGATTTATTTTATCATCATTTAAGTATACTTATTAATAAAGCAGAGGGTAAACCCAGTCATTTGGGATTTCACTGGATAGTTAATTTGTTCTTTATTAGCTTTAATTACAAACAGTGCATTAGTTGCTAAATAGTCTTCAGCTAGAATATTTTTATGAATCAGAAGATTTATTTTAGCACTGCTACCACTGAGATTTAGAGTGGCAACTGTCAGAATTTCTTTGAAGCTCCAGCTGAGGTGTATGACAAAGGCCATTCTATTCCTTATGAATAATTAGCAATGCCTGAGTCCCTGAAGTAGTAATTTAACTGGACACATAGAATGCAGCACTGACGGTTATGAGTGAATGTTTCTTAGTCTTTTGATTTGCAAAAATGAGAACTAATTTAAAGAAGCACAAACACATTATTTCAGCAAACACATTTTTGAACTGCTGTTTTTATGCTGAGAAGTAGTTACACACAGCATCGCTTTGCATGATTCGATTCCTAGTTTCCACCCTCACTCAAGCCACCCAAGAATCCTAGAGGTTACAACCAGACTAAACACACAGACAACATCTATGTAAGCTTATGAATAACTGCTTTCCATGCTTCTGTTTTGCAGTAACTGCAGAGTTTGCACCTAATTTCCTACTTTAAGTCCTACATAGGCATCAGTAAGAATCTTAAATTATTTTAATCTAGCTCAGAAAGATTACATGCATAGCTTTAAATAAATATCCATCCTTTAATAAGTAGAAGTTCTCACAATGGGGATAAAGACTTCTGAAATTGTATCATATCTAGGAAGCCATAAAGAGGTTCAGTGAAAAAAAAAAACTTGCAGATGACTTAACACAGTTAGTTGCACGACTTGTAACAGTGCAAGTATCAATCACTGAAGAAGGTGCACCTACCATAAGCGACAACTGTCAAATTGGTGCCATAGACTCATCCAATCATTGGCTGATTGTCCTTCATGATGATGACCTCACAGACATAAATATCACTGTCCTTAACCAGCAAGCTGTGTAAATGCAGGAAGCTGGTCAGGAGTTTTGTTTCCCATCTGACCTGTAGCCAGTGCCTCATGAATTCCCAGAAAAATGAAACAGGCAAGCTTAGCTTGGTGTGACCTAGATCCATAGCCAGGATGTTACTAGGCCCATTACAAGCTTAGCTTGGTGTGACCTAGGTCCATAGCCAGGTAGTTACTACGCCCATTGCAAGCTTAGCTTGGTGTGACCTAGGTCCATAGCCAGGTAGTTACTAAGCCCATTGCAAGCTTAGCTTGGTGTGACCTAGGTCCATAGCCAGGTAGTTACTAGGCCTATTGCAAGCTTAGCTTGGTGTGACCTAGGTCCATAGCCAGGTAGTTACTAGGCCCATTGCAAGCTTAACTTGGTGTGACTTAGATCCATAGCCAGGTAGTTACTAGGCCCATTGTAAGCTTATCTTGGTGTGACCTAAGTCCATAGCCAGGTAGTTACTAGGCCCATTAAGTGCCTAGCTAAATTATCTCATTGAAATAGATAATTCAGTAGGTCATCACTTAGTTGCTTAGCAGGGCTATTCAGGATAACCCACGGAGAGAATTTATGACTGTCAGTACATTTATCTGTGCTAACTTAAGTCAGAATGCTGCTTTGTTGATGTGTACGGGAAGTTTTCTTCATATCATGGAATGAGGTGAACAAGATACCCAGCCTGCCACTGAATTTTATCTATTAGCTGATATAAGTTGACATCAATGGTGCGGATGTTTGGTGAAATGTTAAATGAAGATAGTGTGGTGAGTTTTGTAATACAGCATCACTGACAATTCATGGCAGTTTGTAGTATTAACTTTATGTATGCCAATGAATAAAATTTACTCTAGGGTGTTTCTGTATACGTTTATTCAGTGCACTTCTATTTCTGCAGCAAAAATATCAGTGAGATAAAGTGAAATGTTGTTGCTTCCAGGGTCCTCGTGTCTTCCCTACATAGAAGGCACCACATGTGCATATGGGCCTATAAGTCACCTATGTTCCACAACACAGGTAATCTCTCTGTCAGTATACAGTCCCTTTATATAGGTATTAAAATTCAGGCCTTCCTCTATAATGTGGGTAATAGTATATAAATTCCAATGAATATAGAATACAACCAGCAAATTAGAATGTGTCTAAAACACCTAAAGTTTGCACAAAGCTTTACCAGTGCACAAGACTTAAATATCAAAAACAAATAGTATTAAAACAACTAAAGTTTGCACAAAGCTGTACCAGTGCACAATACTTAAATATCAAAAACAAATAGTATTAAAATGCCTAAAGTTTGCACAAAGCTGTACCAGTGCACAAGACTTAAATATCAAAAACAAATAGTATTAAAATGCCTAAAGTTTGCACAAAGCTATACCAGTGCACAATACTTAAATATCAAAAACAAATAGTATTAAAACACCTAAAGTTTGCACAAAGCTGTACCAGTGCACAAGACTTAAATATCAAAAACAAATAGTATTAAAATGCCTAAAGTTTGCACAAAGTTGCACCAGTACACAAGACTTAAATATCAAAAACAAATAGTATTAAAACACCTAAAGTTTGCACAAAGCTGTACCAGTGCACAATACTTAAATATCAAAAACAAATAGTATTAAAATGCCTAAAGTTTGCACAAAGCTGCACCAGTGCACAATACTTAAATATCAAAAACAAATAGTATTAAAACAACTAAAGTTTGCACAAAGCTGTACCAGTGCACAATACTTAAATATCAAAAACAAATAGTATTAAAACACCTAAAGTTTGCACAAAGCTTTACCAGTGCACAAGACTTAAATATCAAAAACAAATAGTATTAAAACACCTAAAGTTTGCACAAAGCTTTACCAGTGCACAATACTTAAATATCAAAAACAAATAGTATTAAAACAACTAAAGTTTGCACAAAGCTGTACCAGTGCACAATACTTAAATATCAAAAACAAATAGTATTAAAATGCCTAAAGTTTGCACAAAGCTGCACCAGTGCACAAGACTTAAATATCAGAAACAAATAGTATTAAAACACCTAAAGTTTGAACAAAACTGTACTAGTGCATAAGACTGAAATATCCAAAGCACGAAACCAGTCCAACACTCCGGTTAGCTCTACAGGGCTTAATAGTCATCATAATCAATATCATCTGACCCCTCAGGGTGTTGCATCAACTGTCAATATCTCTGTCAGTTTAATACTGCTCTTTCTTTAACAGTGATACCTGGGTGTCATAGGTTCATAGGTTCATAGGTTTATAGTAGGCTATCTGCCCTAAGGCATTTATAAGCCTAGCCCAAATTTTTGTGGCTTACGCCACCCCTTATATGAAAAAATACTGTGCCCATTAGTTTGTTGTGCCTCTGTCCAGCAGTGACACAGAGATGATTCCCGGGGTAAACCTACGATCTCCCATCCACAGGTCTAGATTTCTCTTGAACAGAGTCAGCGAGGTGCTCTGCCTCACATGGACCGGGATTTTATTCCACAGCATAGGGAGTCTCTGAGTGATAAATCTATCCCTCCAGCACGTCCTATTTATATCCGTGCTAAGGTTTAAGTCGCTTGCTCTAGTGGTTTTGGTGGATTTGGATTTTTGAGGTGGAGCATGTCCATTAATTCCGGGTTGGACATGGCCTTGTATGTCAGGCACATGTCACCTCTGAGCAGACGGTATGCGACTGAGTAGAGCTGGAGTTTCTTCAATCTGGCAGCATATGACAGATTTTGGAGTCCCTTTATCCTTTTGGTGAGGAACTTTTGGGGTCTCTCCAATTGCTGCAGATGTCGGGTGAGATACATCCCGAATGGGGCATTGTACTCGATCATTGGTCTGATAAGTGAAGAGTACAGGGAACAATGACCTCACTAGATCTGGATGTGAATCCCTTCATGATCAGGTGGGCAATGTAGAAGGTCTTTCTAACCACTTTAGCAATGTGAGTGTCAAAAGAAAGGCCACTGTCAACCTGGGTCCCCAGGTCCCTGATAACCTCTTCTGTGCTTAGTGGATTGCCACCTATATGGTAGCTTGGGGTTACCTTGTTTTTCCCGAAGGGTATGACTATACATTTTTTGGCGTTTAACTTCAGGCCATGGCTCTGGCACCAGCTATCTGTTTCTGTGAGTCCCTTCTGAAGGATATCCGTGTCCGATGCACTTTCCACTATGGCGCCCAGTTTGCAGTCGTCTGCAAACTTTGTCAGCCAAAGTCCTCCCATGCTGGCCTGTACTTCTGAGAAGTAGATGCCAAACAATAGAGGGCCAAGGACCAAGCCCTGTGGGACACCACTTGTGACTGGCTTGGAGTCTGACACAGCGCCAGCAACTCTAACCCTGTGGGTTCTGTCCTTAAGCCAGTTTGCAACCCATCTTGTGACATATGGGTTTACATTTAAGCTGGTAAGTTTTTCTACAATACCCGAGTGGGGTATTGTGTCGAAAGCCTTTGCAAGGTCAAGGTAGGCTGTATGGACTGCCTTTCCCTCATCAATGGCCTTGGTGACTGTTTCGAAGAAGTCGACCAAGTTCAAAAGGCATGATCTTCCCTTGACAAAGCCAAACTGGGTCGGGTCCAATGTCTGCAAGTCCCCTATATCTTTGTTTATGAGCTCCATTATGATCCTCTCCATAGCTTTGCAGACTAGACTTGTTAAGCTTATGGGGCGGTAATTACCAGGGTCCATAGAGGCGCCGCCTTTGTGGAGTGGGACCACAGTTGCCGTACGCCACTCCTTGGGCACGTATCCTGTGGTAAGGCTGAGATTAAACAGCTGCCTTATGTGCGGGTTAATTCCTCATTTAGCTCGTGTAGCACACAGCCGGGGACACCATCCGGTCCCATTGATGCTGTGTTTTTAGCTTTAGAGAGAGCAGCTTTCACCTGCGCATTTGAGATGTCCGGGAGGCTACACTCGGCTGGGATAGTTATCTCTCCTTTAGGGGGGAGAGGGGGGTGAAGTTTGCACTGAACCTGTCTGCCAGTATGTTGGCAATGCCTGTGGGTTCAGTGATTTTTGTATCATTTTGGACTAATTCTGAGCATATCTGGGAGTTTCCACCCAGGTTCCTAACATAGCTGAAAAAGACCTTATGATTGTCCTTTGAATCCATGGCAATTTTTCTCTCAAAATTGGCCTTAGTTGATTTTATGAGTGCTCGTAATTTTTTACTAATAATGATCAGGGGTGACTTCCCTTTTATGGATTTTGTTCTATCATGTAATAGCTTTCTCCTCTTATTGTAAAGTTTGTTAATGGCTGGGGTCCACCAGACTGGACGTTTGCCCTTTGTGGAAAGAGTCTTGGTTTTATTTGGGATTGCCTGATCCATGCAGTCCTGGAGGTGTTCATAGAAGGCATTTGTAAGGGCTTCCACAGCTTGGGTTGTGGTTTCCTCTGGCTCAGGGGCCTTGAAGGATACCACACCAGTCTTGAGTAGTGTGAAGTTTGCTTTAGAGAAGTTCTTCACTATGGTCTTTTGTTTGGGGTGGGGGCGGGATGTGGATTTCCAGTGAGATTAGTTTATGATCAGATCTCACCAATGAGGGATATACTTCGGTTTGGAGCATTTTGTCCCCATGTTTGTGACAATGAGATCTAGTATATTTTCTCCTCTCGTGGGAACAGTGACTAGCTGTTCCATGGCATTTGAATTTATGAACTCCAGGAACCGTTGGGCTAGAAAGTTAGGGCTTGAGTAATGTTCCCAGTCTATATTCGGGTAGTTGAAGTCACCCAATATGATGGTGTTTTGAGATACATTTATACCCTCCAGTGTCTTCAGGAAGGCTGTGTGGGGTTCCTGAGTTTGAGAGGGTGGCCTGTAGCATGCTACAATTTGTAGAGCAGTTTTGCCTATGGTTAGTTGCACCTGGATGGTTTCCGAGCTTGATGCGTTGCCACCAACCTGGAGGTGTGGGTATCCTTTATGAATATGGATACACCCCTCCTTTTGTGGTGTGGTCCGGGTTTTGGGGCTGGAACGCATGATATGAGGTAAAACCTAATAGTGCCGGGTGCTCTCAGGAGCCTTGAACCAGGTTTCAGTTACAGCACAGACATCGATGTTCTCCATACTGAGAAGGGCCTCGAGTGCGTGCATTTTGAGATTTAGACTTCTGGCATTGAGCAGCATTACCCTCAGTTTCTTCCCATTTTTGTTTTCTAGGGTGGTAGGTTTAGAATTTGAGCCTTGCCTAAAAAGGCACTATGGGGTGGCAAGAGCCTTAGCCAATATCCGGAATCCCAGGGTGACAGGTGCAAGCCGTCCCTTGCGAAGCAGCGTGGCTTGTCAAGCATGTCATCCCAGGCAGACAGACACTGGATCCCCTTTGAATGACACCAGACATTAAGCCAATTGTTAAAGCTGATCATCTTGTCTCTATATTGTGGCATCATTCTTGGTGAAGGAAGGATACTGCTCAGGGTTAGGGTCATACCTGCCTGGGCTACATAATCAGAGAGCTCCTCTATGTCTCTTTTCATGTAGTCCAGGGAGGTACGTCTCAGGTCGTTCACACCAGCATGGACAATGACTGTGTCATATTTGTACTTGCCATGGAGTGACCCGAGTGCTTGTGTTATGTGGCGGATTCTAGCGCCCGATAGGCAGCTTACTGTGACCCTCTCCTTGTTCAGCCTGGTGAGTGGGGCGTCAGTGTGTCTGACTATGGAGTCACCTATGACAAGTATGTTTGATGTTGTATTTGGCCTTAAGGGCTGTGACTGCTTTGCACACTGCTTTTGTGGTTTATGTGTTGCTTGTGGGGTGTCTTGAGGTAGCAGTTGTTTGGGTGTCTGCTTTGGAGGCCTCTGCTGTTTAGGTAAATTTTTACTCAGAGCCTCCGAGTATGTCTTTGTGTGTTTATGTGTTTGATTCAGTGGAGTGGTAGCATTATGTGAGGCTGGTTTTGTGGTGTGCTTAGTTGCCTTCTCCTCCTGTCTGGTCTTGCCAGTCCTGAGTTGAGAGAGCTCAGCCTCCAGTTTGGCTAAATAGCTGCATCTCTCACAAGTATTTGTGTTATGTGGGAGGAGGAGAGGGTTGTCTGTGTACATGAGGCAGTTATAACATTGCCTCAAGATTCCCAGATTCACCAGCTGGACCGGAGAGGAGATTGACAACTGACCTTTGGACATGCTAGAATAATATTGGGAAATCCTTAATTGAAAACAAGGGCCAGTGGGGAGTGAGGGTGTAGTGCTTTTAATTTTTAGTGCTGACTTATATAATTGCTTTAGTGAGCAAGTGCCAGGTAACTTGAGTGCAATGTGTTACAAGTAACTAAATGCAAAACGACAAACAGTAACTTTCTTTCAAGTGAAACAAGGAAATAAGTACAGTAAGCAATGCAGATATCACTAGTGATCCACAGAAGCGCTGAGAAGTTGTGTATTAGGTGGAATTAGCTTCCAGGGAAATAACAAGCAAACAAACAACAAGCATATAAACAAAGCTAGATTCAGCAGGCCTGGATCTAGTCTATGCTAGAGCAAACAAGGTGAACCAATTTCAGTAAGATACAGTTCAAATATTCAGGCACTATAAACCTTTAACCAGAAATTCCCAGCTCAGAAGGGCAGAGTCCAGCCTCTTCTCCCACAAGAGTGAGGACCACGAACCTTCTTAATGTAAAATAACTAGCCTGAAGCCCAAGTGCCTAAACCAGAACTAATACACTTGGACACTGGGCTCTCAATCAGCAGTTCCCAACTTAGAAGGATGAAAGCTACCTGTCCTGCCACCACAGTGCTTGCCACAAACCTTCCTAATGTAAAACAACTGGTCTGAAGCCCAAGTGCTTAATCCAAAAGACTTGAATGATAGCTACACTTTAATCAAGTTACAACCAAGCAGTAATAAATACCATTGAATACTTTAGAGAATGTCTGGATTAGTGCTCAAGTTACACAAACAAAACTAGATCCAGCAGGCCCGAATCCAGTCTATGCCACAGCAAACAAGGTGCACCAACTTCAGTAAGAAACAGTTCAGATATGCATGCACTATAAGCCTTTAACCAGAAATTCCCAGCTCAGAAGGGCAGAGTCCAGCCTCTCCTCCCACAAGAGTGCAGACCACGAACCCTCTTAATGTAAAATAACTGGCCTGAAGCCCAAGTGCCTAAACCAGAACTAATACACTTGGACACTGGGCTCTCAATCAGCAGTTCCCAACTTAGAAGGATGAAAGCTACCTGTCCTGCCACCACAGTGCTTGCCACAAACCTTCCTAATGTAAAACAACTGGTCTGAAGCCCAAGTGCTTAATCCAAAAGACTTGAATGATAGCTACACTTTAATCAAGTTACAACCAAGCAGTAATAAATACCATTGAATACTTTAGAGAATGTCTGGATTAGTGCTCAAGTTACACAAACAAAGCTAGATCCAGCAGGCCCGAATCCAGTCTATGCCACAGCAAACAAGGCGCACCAACTTCAGTAAGAAACAGTTCAGATATGCATGCACTATAAGCCTTTAACCAGAAATTCCCAGCTCAGAAGGGCAGAGTCCAGCCTCTCCTCCCACAAGAGTGCAGACCACGAACCCTCTTAATGTAAAATAACTGGCCTGAAGCCCAAGTGCCTAAACCAGAACTAATACACTTGGACACTGGGCTCTCAATCAGCAGTTCCCAACTTAGAAGGATGAAAGCTACCTGTCCTGCCACCACAGTGCTTGCCACAAACCTTCCTAATGTAAAACAACTGGTCTGAAGCCCAAGTGCTTAATCCAAAAGACTTGAATGATAGCTACACTTTAATCAAGTTACAACCAAGCAGTAATAAATACCATTGAATACTTTAGAGAATGTCTGGATTAGTGCTCAAGTTACACAAACAAAGCTAGATCCAGCAGGCCCGAATCCAGTCTATGCCACAGCAAACAAGGCGCACCAACTTCAGTAAGAAACAGTTCAGATATGCATGCACTATAAGCCTTTAACCAGAAATTCCCAGCTCAGAAGGGCAGAGTCCAGCCTCTCCTCCCACAAGAGTGCAGACCACGAACCCTCTTAATGTAAAATAACTGGCTTGAAAGCCCAAGTGCTTAAACCAGAATTAATACACTTTTAGAATAACAGACACTGAGCCCTCAATCAGCAGTTCTCAACCTAGAAGGATGTAAGCTACCTGTTCTGCCACAACAGTGCAGACCACAAACCCTCTCAGTGCAAAACAACTAACTGGTCCGAAGCCCAAGTGTTTAAACCAAAAGGCTTAGAATGAGTTACACCAAGCAGTAATAAATACAATTGAGTATTTTAAGATGATGCAAAAGTAAAAAGAAGTAGGTAAAAACACAAGTACAGTAAAAGCAGATGAAATTTTTTTTTTTTTTTTTTTCTGAACAAGTGCTGAAATCAAAGAAACAGATTTGAGTGCTGAAACTAGAAAACTGGCTAGTTATAAGAAAAAAAACAAGCTAGAAGGCTTCCCTCAAACACAGAAGGGCTTGGGGGCTCAGAAGCCTACAAATAGTCTGTACCACTTAACAAGAAAGGCAGGAAATAAGCTTAATTTTTTTTTTTTTCTATTTCCCAGATGTCTTCTCTCACACAATCCATCCATCTCTTTAGTAGATGCTCATGTTTCATCATGCCTTCTTCCTGTCTGTCCCAAACCTCCTGTGAATATAGGTAAAAGCTGCCAGCCTAGCCAGATATAATTCTGTAGATAATTCTGTCATTTGTTAATATTAATGTAAGCCACAGGCTTGTTCTCTTAAATGTGAAAAGACTGCATTGGATATTGAACTGCAAAAATGTAACAGCAGTACACTCTGCTGTAAGAAAGCTAAGTTAAGCATTTTATGAATGTCTTTGATATCAAAATTCGGAGCTGATATGTCCAGAGGGAGGCATCCTAGCTATTGTTTTAAGACCAGAGTTAATGGCTAGAATTTGCATGTATAAATGTCCTTTATGAATCTGGTTTCTGACCAGGTGTTAAGAATATAAATGTAGTTTCTGTTAGCCTGGGAACACCAGAGAAGTATGAAGAATGACGCCATGTGAATCAGCTCTGTGTTATCAATTTAAAGAGAGAGAATCAGAGAGCTCAGAGCATTTTTGTCTTGAAAACATCCAACATCACCAGCCCTGCATTGCTCTTTATGTAAGTTATTTAGAATTTTGTTTTCTCTTAGATATAGCTAGGAAATAGGAAGATTAGACTAGTTTGTTTTTTCTGTGATGTCAGAACTTTTGCTACTGTATTATTTTAAGTATTTCTCTGTGATCTGAACTCTTGACTAGCACTGTGTAGTAAGAAGTATAGTCTTGTGTTTTTATTATTATTTATTTTTAAATATTTTAAACCTTTCAACTGTGCCTGTTTTATGTAAAGTTAATTTAAGCTCTAGGGTACATTGCATGTATATAGTGATGCTGTACCAAGTCACTCTAATAAGCCTTGACTGTTCAGTCACACTTACCATTTGGATAATAATATTGCACAGTAATAACTGGACACCCTTTTAAGGGCCTTTGAGTAGCTGATAAATATTAGCTGGGTGGTGGCAGTGATTTCTACCATATAGTCTGGGTAAAAGGGGCACAGCTGGAGAACCTGTGCCAGCCTTCCCCAGGAATGTCTGTGTGGTTATATAAATTCTTATCCCAAAGTGTGTGTGTGGGTCAGCTACTTGGGAAGGGACACAAAGCACTGGTTGGACAGAGAGGGTGCTGGAGGTTTTAGCTGAGATCCGGACCCTATAGCTGTGCCAGTGGGGAGTCTTATTGGGGACCTGGAGGAAAAGGGAGAGACCAGCCCCAGACTGACCGTGATCTCTGTGTGCTCTTAAGGGAAATTGTACTTTACTGTGTGTGTATTTATTATGCTTTCCCTATATGGATGCCCCTCACTGGTGTTAGTGGTGAGGATTGAGGCCCTTGATTGCTGGGCCAGTGCATGGGTGTCACATATTAATTGTTTGGCAGTGGTGGGATATCCATGCTGCATATTAATTGGTTGTCAAATACTAAATGGCTTGTAGTGGTGTGGGTAGAGTGAATTCCTGTAGCTTGTGTACAGTGATCATTGAAGGTGCTTTTTACTCTAGATCAGCCATGCTGTGAATACTCAGAGTTCAGATCACAATTGTTTTATTTCTTTTTTTAGCTTAGTTAGGCAGGGAGAGCAGGCAGCATGTCAGCAGAGGAGTACGGAAAGCTGACAAGGAGCCAGCTGGCTGAGATGTGCCAGGCTAGAGGAGTGGTGCATGAAAACCTGACTAAGGCAGACATGATTGCAATTTTGGTCACAGCTACATCAGAAAACAGCAACCAGGAGGATGATCAGACTGGCAGTGGAGATATATCACCTTCAGAGAATGGACAGCTCAACCTTTCTGCAGAGGACCTAAAAATCCATCTGAAGCTAAAGAGATTTGAGTTGGAGGTCAGGCACTTGGACATAGAGGCAGATGAGAGACTGAGACGTCTGCCGGCTGAGGAGAAAGAGAAACTGCTATGCCTGGAAGGTGAGGAAAAGGAGAGGCAGCATGAGAAGGAGATACTGATTCTTCAGCAGAGTGGAAGGGAGTAACTGGACCCCAGAAGCACAAAATGTCAGTAAATTTCTTCCGCAGTTTACAGAGGGAGATAATTTTTATAGTTTCATTCATATGTTTGAGAGGGTATGTAAACAGTATGATGTTGACCAAAGGCTCTTGGTACAGTTCCTGACCCCCTTACTCCATGGTAAAGCTGTAATTGTGTTGTCTAAACTTGCTGATTGTGAATAATTTGATTATACTGCTGTTAAAAATCTCTTGTTAGAATTGTTTAAGCTAACACCTGAAATGTATAGAAAAATGTTTTGTGAGCATAGACGCAAGGCAGATGAAAGTGTATGTGAATATGTTGCTGAACTGAGCACTTATTTTCATAGGTGGGTGAGTGGATGTCAGGTCACCACTTTTGAAGGGCTGGCAGACCTTTTGGTGAGGGAACAGGCCCTTAGCATATTGCCTGAGGACATGAGGATCTGGTTAGCTGATAGACAATATGCTACTTCAGATGAGTTGGGGAAGGAGGGAGACCTATACCTAGCAAGCAGGGCATCCCTGCACAGGAAAGGGGCTCCCAGTACTGCTCATGGGTCTAAAGGAACCCATGGTGGGCAGCACAGACTGCCCCAACAGAATCTGCCAGTAGCAGGGGACGCCACTATTCCAGGTACACATCCAGGACCTAGGGTTAAATGTTTTGGATGCAACCAGTGGGGCCATGTGGCATACAGATGTCCATGGAGGCAAGGTGGGGAACAAAAGGTGAGAGATCCAGTAAGTGGAGAAGACAAAATGCTACTAGTAGGTTGTCTTTAGACAACAGGGGTACCAAACTACCATCCTGCAGATGGCCTGAGAGGGAAGGATTTGGATGAGGCAGTACCATATGCTTATGCAGTTACACACAGTCAGGCTAGGAGACAAGCATGTGGGTCTGGTAGCCTGAGGGGAGACCCAGACAGATTGCATACTTGCAGCTTGGCTCGGTTTTTCTTGTTTTTACTAATCTACTAATAATTTTTAAAAACGCCTTACTCTTTATTTATGATTTTGCTATCCTAAAGTCAAGAAATAATATATTATGAACCCAAAACTTCACCATACCTCTCAAATGTCCCAGGTTTTGCAGAAATTCCCTACTTCAGTATCACATTTTTGTCCTATCCCTTATAAAATGTTTGGTTTTCTGGTAAATTGCTGAACATTGCAGTTAGATAATAATACCAGATTTTACAATTTCACACTTTGTATTGCTCAGAAAATGCATGTTGATAAAAAATGTTATTCTAGTAACTTTTTAAGTGAATTAGTGTAATATTTAAAATTTGTTTATGATTTTGATCCTTTTCTGCCCCCCATTATTTGTAGCTTTGTCCAGAAATCATGAGAAAGAGTTTTTTTTTTTGAGTGGCAGGACAGGGGTGGGCATAACATCCCAAGCAGAATAAATGGATGGCTACATGCACATTCCCTGCAATATAACTTCATGGACACTGAGGGTGTCACATCGAGAGGGCATAGTCCAGAGAAAGGGAAAAACCCAAACCAGACCGGATGGATGGATGGATGGCTTTGTGCACATTCCCTGCAATAATACTTCATGGAGACTGGGAGTGTCACATTGAGAATGCATAGTCCAAAGAAAGGGAAAAGGGTGGTATGCATGGCTGAAGCACTGTGGAGACAGGGTGATACGCCACCTACCCTCACTGCATGGCTGATCCTCAGACACAACCATGACACTGCAATGGGAGGGGTGGAACAATGGGTCGACCCAAAACAAAAATTCCCCCAACTGAAGGTGATGGCTAGACCACCACAAATTATTTAGGATAAGCACCCAGCTCCAGCTGTGTGGGATCAAGCCCAAGGGAGAATGGAAAAAATGGCAGACCTGGAGTGGATGTGGATCACTGGGTAAGAAAGCAGGAGGATGAAGTAGGGAGCAAAAAGTACTCAAAAAAAATCTTGAGCAAAGAACTTGAGAGGTATATCAGTAAACCATGCAGCAAGCAAATATATAACGGATATATGTAATGACTACTCAGTATAATGAAGGTGAAACTTCAGCAATCCAGACTTTAATTGATATGTAATCCTAGTATGATACTCTCACAAAGTAAACTTGTGATGTAATGGACTCAAAGTAAACTTGTGATGTAATGGACTCTGGTCTCTGGAAATGGTATATCACTTCCATTAAAGTTATGAAAATTCTTTATGTTCTTTGGAAACTAAGTAAAAGCAAACAATTTGTAATTGCTTACTTAAAACAGTAAATAGAATCAATTATTTCCTCATATATACTGTGGCATGTGAAACTGTCAACTACAGTCTATAAATTCAATTAAGAAGTGGATTTATTTAATCTTTAATTATATATACTTTTTTATAAAGCAGAGTGTAAATGCAATCAGTTGGGGACTTCATTGGTACATTAATTTGTTCTTTATGAGCTTTAATTGCAAATTTATTTATTTAATTTATTTATTTAACATTTGTTAACTGTGAAAGTCCGACTTGGAACAAAGCCAATTTTCAGAGGAAGCCCAGGGAGACACGCTCTAGATGCATGCCTTTTTAATATGGGAGGAAACCGGAGCACCCGAAGGAAACCCACACGAACGCAGGGAGGACATGCAGACTCCACACAGAATGCACCCCAGCTGAGAATCGAACCGGAGAACCTCTTGTTGTGAGGCAACAACACTACTGTTGCACACATAATTTATTAGTAGCTGCGATAACCTTCATCTAGAAAATTTTTATGAAACATCAGATTTATTTTATCACTACTCATATTCTTATTTTGAGACTTGGAGTACTTATGTGACAGCTTTAAAAAAATCTCTGAAGTGCCATCTGAGATGTATGACAAAGGTCAGTCTTTTCCTTAAGATTAATCAACCTTTCCTGAGTTTCTCAAACAGTCATCCAACTATACACACAGAATGCAGAACTGACAGTTGTGAATGAGTGTTTCCCAGTCTTCTGATTTGGAAAAATGACAGCCAATATCTTTAAAAGGGATTCATGATCACACAGTAAATGACATTTCTACAAAGGACAAAATATCAAAAAATATCACTGAAAGCTTCTTTCAGCTAACAATGGAATGCACTGTCTTTCACAGGGGCCAAGCCTCCCTGCATCTCCCATATAGGGGGAGATGAGAACACTGCTAACTTATATATACCAACTCCATTGCTGCACAGTAGCGGTGACCACTACTAACTTATATATACCAGCTCCATGGCCACACAATAGTGGTGACCACTACTAACATATATCAACTCCATGGCTGCACAATTGTGGTGACCACTACTAACTTATATATACCAACTCCATGGCCACACAATAGTGATGACCACTACTAACTTATATATACCAACTCCATGGTTGCACAATAGTGGTGACCACTACTAACCTATATATACCAACTCTATGGCCACACAATAGTGAAGACCACTACTAACTTATATAAACCAACTGCATGGCTGCACAATAGTGGTGACCACTACTAACATATATACTAACTCCATGGCCGCACAATAGTGGTGACCACTACTAACTTATATATACCAACTCCATAGCTGCACAATTGTGGTAACCACTACTAACTTATATATACCAACTCCATGACCGCACAATAGTGTTGACCACTACTAACTTACATATACCAACTCCATGTCTGCACAATCATGGTGACTACTACTAACTTATATATACCAACTACATGTCTGCACAATCATGGTGACTACTACTAACTTATGTATACCAACTACATGTCTGCACAATCATGGTGACTACTACTAACTTATATATACCAACTCCATGTCTGCACAATCATAGTGACTACTACTAACTTATATATACCAACTACATGTCTGCACAATCATGGTGACTACTACTAACTTATGTATACCAACTACATGTCTGCAC
>NC_056744.1:1759955260-1760042760 GCF_019279795.1 Protopterus annectens | reverse complement strand
GCAGCTGACAATTCTGCTCGCAGAAACCTGCAAAACAGGATAGGGGAGGCGTTGGATTGCAAAGAAAGGAGAACTGTCATAGCAGAGCAAAGCAAACCTACAACAGACTGGCAATAGAACACATTACGCAAGATAAGCCAGGTCTAGTAAAGTACACATGAAAGCAGGCTGCTGGATGCATGCCAGAAAATGGTAGGTGAAACGTGAAGAAATGTAAAGGGAAGGGCAAGAGGTAATCCACGGCAGCCAAATGTAATTCAACACCAAAGGCACCACAATAGTAGTTCCTGTAGTAAAACACATAAGATACCCTGTAGCTACGATCGTACATACACACCCTATGACATCATCGGTGTTCACAGCACAATAGTATAAAGTGTAAAAGCACCCTACACACACCTGTGTATTCCCAAACACTGCACCATAGGTGTAAACACATAGGGAACTTTTAAAATGTACATGTTGGGAGCTGCCATAGCTGTGATTCATCACCATGTGTTAGAGACTGACGGTGTTGTGGAGGATGATGCTGACAACCACCGCAGGCCCTGGAGGAGGAGAAGAGTGTTCAGACCAAGGGTAACCTACCAGGGGCTACATGTTCTGGAGATAGTAGAGCATTACAGGGTGGACAGGGACATCTTACAGCAAATAATTGAGCTGTGCTGGCCATGCCTGAGAACCAGAAACAACAGAGGGGAACCCATCCAAGTGGACACAAAGGTATGTGTAAGCTTGCGAATACTAGCCACAGGTACCTTTCAAAGGCCAACTGGAGATATAATGGGGATCTCACAGGCATTAGCATCCAGGGTACTACACCAGTTTCTGGATGCCATGTTATCACATGCCAATGAGCATATATACTTCCCTCGAACTCAGGAGGAGTTGGCCAGCAATATGCGTCACTTCCACCATGTGGCACACTACCCGGAGGTACTGGTTGCGATAGACTGCACGCACATACATATCAAGTCACCACCCGGTGAGCATGGTAGGTGCTACATAAACCGCAAGGGATTCCACTCCATCAAATGCCAGGTCATGTGCAATGCCCAGGGCATTATCATGGATGTGTGTGCTGGCATCCCTGGAAGCTACCATGACTTCCATATCTGGCATGCCTCACAGCTGTATCAGGTATTTGTCAGGGGAGACATCCCACATGGCCACCTTGTGGGGGATGCTGGCTATGCACTGGAGCCATGGATGATGACTCCCATCAAAAATGCACACACACCCATGCAAGAACACCATAATGAGGCATACGCACAAACCAGAATCATCATAGAACGTGTGTTTGGGATGCTGAAATCACGGTTCTGTTGCTTGGACACATCTGGTGGAGCCTTGCAGTACTCTCCAGGCATGTGTGCCCACATATTCATAGTATGTGCCATGCTACATAATATGATCCTGCGGAAACAGCTGCAGCAGGGAGAAAATGGTGAAGGCCCTCATAGCCCACCGCAATTGCCAAGGCCATCACAGGCACAGAGGGATTCAGACCATGAACACCCTGTGCCAGCCTCAGTAGGCAGACGGAGGCATGCCCAATATGCCTATGCCTTGGCAAAGAGGGAACGTACAGCACATACTCTGACAGTGTAGGCCCCTATGGACTGACACGCCTCTCCACCTGCACACACAGTAAAATGGATGGCACACACACACGACCACCTGTAAATTGTAATGTATAGGTGGCCTACTGTGTGAATCCTACATAGGCAGCCCTCAAACATTGTACACACAACAGCTATTGGAACAAGGAATGTCAACACCTGAACAGTACATGCGCCTATCAGCATATGATGGTGCTGTGTGTATAGGTTCCTAGGTACATCGATAGGTACATGCCCGATTGTCAGAGACCATACACCAAATGAGGCAAACAGTGTCTGCTGTCACCACAACATTGAGTAACCAACTGTCGCTCAGTGGAGCAGAGGCAATCACGGGATCACATGTGTGTAAACACTGTTCTCCACACACTCTGCACGGATTCTCTGCTGCGTTAATGAGGGGCTCCACATAATGTAATCATGGATGTTGTGTCAAGGCATGGGGTGTATCCATGACAGGTATTTGTCACCCCAGCATGCTCCACCTACAGTCGTTTGAAGGTGTAGCACATTATTGTGTATGGCTCACTGTGATATACATACCCAATGCTGGAGCACATCCAGTAAACATCACATGGACATACCATTAATTGGACTCATCCATATGTAAACTAACTGTGTTACCCATGTGAGTGCAGTATAGAGTAACAGCCGTAGTATACTCCACATACAAAATGCCATAATACATGTACAAATTCCAGATGGCCAAGTGGTAAATGCAGTGACCGTCGTGCATGTTCCCGGTCCCACGTCCTGCAAGGGATGTAACATAATCCCGAAGGCATGAATAATGCATGTCAGATGCAGGTCATCAGATCATGTTTAGCACACATTAGCAGAAATATGCGTTGCCCAGTGCTGGTAAGCGTTGTTTAAATATGACTATACGGATATGCGTGAAACAGGTCTAAGCCTCTCTGAATATCGCGCAGATCATGGTCACTGATGTCCAGAACAGGTGAAACCAGCATTATTCACCCCTGTACTAAAAGCGCCTGCTCTGAAGGGTAAAACGACCACTGCCAGGAGTAGAACATGCAATCATGTATACAATCACCTAACACTATGGTAGCCAAGATGTACCTACGGCGGGTGTGTAATGTGACAGGTTCAGACACAAACGTGCGGAGTCCAGGAAACAATATACATCGACAAGTACACAAAGAAAGGTGTATTTTGCCTGTCACTTTCTCTGTCAGATATATATATATATATATATATATATATATATATATATATATATATATATATATATATATAGATATATATACATATATATAATACAGATAGAAAGGGTGATAGAGAGATATATGTTGATATATACGGATTCACCGATATCTGCAAATATATAGATAGGTCAACGACATTCATAAAACCAAATAAATAGGATACCTCCAACTATGGAATGTGTCACATACCGACACAAACCAGATAAAGTAAGCGACTGGCAAGCACAAAGAACCAACGGCAAGAAATGCTGGTTAACGTATTTTAATAAGAACGTTTTCACTCTTGCAAGAGCAGGAGCTTCTTCAGACGATTTTAAAAATACAAGAATGCTCATTTTAAAAGCAACAGCTTGTGATGTCATTTCCTTCAAAAGGAAACACTTACGAACACTTTTTATAAAAAAAAAACAAATAGTAAAATGATAAGATACTAACTATCTTTATACAAAATCTTATCGCAAACAAAATCAAATGCATGTATTTAAATGAGAATAAAAATGATCTAACTAACATTTATAAACATAATAGTTAAACTATTCTTTTTTATAAAAAGTGTTCGTAAGTGTTTCCTTTTGAAGGAAATGACATCACAAGCTGTTGCTTTTAAAATGAGCATTCTTGTATTTTTAAAATCGTCTGAAGAAGCTCCTGCTCTTGCAAGAGTGAAAACGTTCTTATTAAAATACGTTAACCAGCATTTCTTGCCGTTGGTTCTTTGTGCTTGCCAGTCGCTTACTTTATCTGGTTTGTTTAGTTTTTCTTTGTCACATACCGACACGTGTAACCATGAGGCTGAAAGACCAAAAGAACACAGTACCGGAACACTAGAACTGCGAGTAATATTATCATGATATGAAGGGACATTTAGTTACCGCTGCCGGTGTTGCGGTCCACGTAGGTATTGTGTTCAACTGTGTTTGTGATTGCCGTAGTCTGTGCATGTGTGTGTTGTGGGTGCCGTGTGCGTTTCCGTGTGACTGTAATGTGTGTGTGTGTGTCTGCATCGTGTGTCTGTTAGTGCCAAGTCGGAGGTAGATCATTACGATAGGTGTGGTTATAGCTAGCCATAGGCATACGGTTACCACCTGTCCCACATTAGGAGGGACAGCCCCTCCCTGGGCAGTTGTGTCCTGACATAAAACATTACAAAGGGCAAATGTCCGAGATTGTAGGACATTATTATGTCCCATATATTATGTAATAGTTGCATTAAATAGTTATGCCTGTATGTAAGAAACGTAAATGTTACATGCAATATGATAGGTAGCCAAAGTCCTACAAAAATAAGTATGTACTGAAGATAAAAGTATGTGCTATCCTGTGTACTGACCGTGGGTATGTGTCGGCCTGCAAACACCGATGTGTGTCCCGCAAGTATCCCACAATAGCCATTTGAAAAGGTGGCAACCCATGCCAAAGAGGTTCAGTTACCAACACAACTGCAATGATTGCAAATATCTGGGACAGAAATACACGGGACAACTGTCATTTAGTAACATTCCTTTACATATCGCTGTAATTCCGGAGGTATGGAAGTATCAACCTCACCTGCATACTATATAGAAACTAATTAACAATGGCCCAATGTATATGCCCATAACAAAAGTCTACTAACTGATAGCTCTTTAATTAGGGAAGGAGCCCACACACATATATAGAATATGTAGAAATGCAAGCCCCACAAACCTGTATATGCTACGTACACCCACCTACATCCCCCACACATGAAACTATAGCAATACAGACTGCAATTACAGCACAAACATCCAGTCAGTCAATTACATCTGCAGAAGCGTTAACATACCTTGTGAGAGACACATTTAAGGGCACCATGTGAAATCGTAGCCGTTGCATAATGGAACAAATGGTGATGTTACAGGTTTTGCTTGCAATAGTCCCTTATCAGATGGTTGGGATGACAGGTATACTCACATGTAGAACCACATACTATAGCCGTCACACACAATCCACGGGGGACATGAATCCAAACTCTCTGTGTCTCTACACATAGCAGTTGCAATTACACTCAACAAAACACAATACAGGCCGTCTCCCCGAAGGTAGGGCAAATGGGCAATGCCCAAGTGGAGAATTCAATTATACCCCACTGTTGCTGCGTAATTGGCAAATGGAGTAACTGCACAGCTGATGTGCAAGTAATAAGTCACTCAGGATCACCAATTGGCGGCAGGAAACCACATGTTACAGGTATCGACGTATATAAGGATGACTTGCCAGACATTCAAACCGTATGCACATACCATAGAACTCTTTAAACAGTGTAAGAAAGATAGTTACAAAAGTCCGGAACAATAACAAGGTATGTAGAACACTCAGTATGTAAGTGTATGTATAGCCTGTTTTGTATTAATTATGTTAGTGTATGTATAACCTGTTTTGTATTAATTAAAAGTGTCCGCAATGCATAAAGTGGGAAAAGGTATTATGTAGTGATGTCTTGCTGAGCATAGTAACGCTTGTAGAAATTGTGTGTCTTGCAGTGGGCCACAATGTAAACATCACAGACACCACAAGGGATGCTACATGAGGGCTTTAAACAGAACAATTCCATACCACCCGCCGTCAGTGGTAGGGTATGTCCAACAAGTACATGCCATAGCAGGGGATAGTATATGTTGATATACTGTCACAGTAGGCATGTGTATGGGCATATAACGACAATGACATGTCTAAGGTGGTCCCGCTGTGCAAGTATGCTTTGCATTATGGGATGCTATGTAAAATATGTGTAATGTACAGTATTGTAGGTAGATATGTCAGATATTCTACACAGCATAACAAACATACCATGCATACCAAAGGTATCATCTATTGGCATGTACAATATACAATAACAGGATACATATAGCTTGTAGTCACGGGACACTGTAATAGCATGATAGCTAATCTAAATGGAAGAGCTACTCAATTAACCATGCACAAAGGACATATAATAGCTTCACAGGTTCATAGTGGGGTACTATGCAGTCTGGCAAGTCTATGTGTAAGCTCAACTACAGTGTTCACACCAGCGGCACCTCTCTAGGGTAGTGTCCTGTCTGTGAACAGCAGAGCCATGTGTTACCTGCACCTCTGCACAATACAGCCACTGCAGTGATCCCTGGTGTACATGTGTCTCCCATCCACCAAGTGAGGTATCACATGAACAGTGCTACTGAGTGTCCCTGCATGATGTACATAGGAATCATGTTCCAAAGCATGGTGAGTGTCTGGTTTGGGAATGTAACCCTCAAGCAAATCCCACTCATCATTGCGTGTGTGCACATATCCATGAGCATGTTGCTCACAGTGGCTTTTGCTTATGTCACTTATGTGGAGTATATCCATGAATATTGCTGAGGACATGGGCCCTATCTGTTCAGCAGAGGTCACCCCTGAGTATGTAGTATACAAATGTGTACAGACGTGGTGACCATAGTTCTGCCGCATACGTCAACCATCGGAGCTCAATAAACATCATGGCGTGTTAATGTTGTGGTATGTAAAGCCGTAGCTGTTGTGTAAGGTACACCCTAAATGGGGTGTTGTACCCTTGAATGTGTGTATACGTCTGGAGTTCAGAGGTACAATGGGTGCCTATGTTCCAGCTACAAACCCAGTACAGATAAGTGTGGCCACGTAGAAGGATATCCACACCACAGTGGCAATATGGTTATCAAAGGAGTGGGTGTGACATACGTGTGTACTACGATCACGTACAATGTGACATATATGTAGGGGACTACCACCTATGTGACAGTCAGTGGGTGAATGGTGTAATGCAAAGGGGATGTTCATGCACCTTGTGTCATGCAGCTTAAGGCCATGATATTGATATCAGGTATCCGTCACAGTGACACCCTTATGGAGGGAGTCAGTATCAGCTGGTGGATCAATCATGGCACTTTGTATGCAGTTGTCTGTAAAGCTAGGCAGGGAAAGTCCCTCTGTGCTAGCCTGTACCTCAGGGTAGCATATACCGAACATGAGGGGCCCTATGACTGAGGACTGTGGTACGCCAAGTGTAACTGAAATACAGTAGGTACTATGGTATACTACCCTCATTGTGTGTGTCCTGTCCGTGAGCCACTTTGCATAACATCCTGAGACATAGGGGTCGATGTGCAGGTCGATGTGTATGTTATCAATACCAGAATGGAGAACGGTGCTGAAAGGCAATGAGAGGACAATGTAGGCTGTGTGGACCCCCTTACCATCATCAACTACCCTGGTAACTGTATCAAAGGAGTCCACCAGGTGTAGAAGCCATGCTCTGGCCCTAACAAGTCCAACCTGGGTGGCATCAAAGGACCGGAGCCCACCAATGTCTCTGTGAATGACTTCCATGATGATATGCCCCATAGCCTTGCAGAACAGTCCAGTCAGGTGTAAAGGGTAATAGTCCCCTTCGTGCATTGTGGCGCCACCTGTGTGGAGTGTGATAACTGTTGCTGTGTGCCATTCAGGGGCCACAATGTCTGATACAAGGCTATTACTGAATATGGTGGCCAAGTGGGGAGACATGTCATTCAGAGGTTTGTGTAAATCACAGCCTGGGATGTTGGACGGTCACATGGGTTCAGTGTTCCAGGCCATATAGAGTGCAGGTTAGTACTGTGTAGGTGTGACCGCAGGGACACCGCAATGTTCCTGCATAGATTGTGGCCCTGTAGGGAGTGAGAGGGTGTACTGTTAGCAATGAACCCATCCGCCAGCATGTTGCCAACATCACCTGATTCTGTAATGTTCCTGAGTAACTGTTGTATGTCAGAGCAGATGTGGGTATTGCCATTGACTACTGACATACCCCCATAATGCCTTGTGGTACACCCTGGAATGTGTCGCAGTAATGTTTACGTAGCTAGTTTCGGAGTATGTGATGAGGGATCCTGTAGCCCTACTGAGGCTGACCAGTGAGCTACCCACCCATGGGATTGTACTCCACTTTGCAACAGCCTCCACCTGTTGTTGTAAATTATGTCCATGGAACTGGACCCCCAGAGTGGCATCCATTATCTGGTGGGTACCATCATGGCTCTGTGTGGAATAGCATGATCCATGCAGTCGTGTAAGTGCTAATGAAGTGCACTGGGGTATGTTTCAGCATTTGTATGTGCGTTGTCCATCTGCACGAGTGTCATGACGTTAACTACTGCTGTCATAAGACATCTGTAGTAGGTGCTGTAGTACTCTTGTACTGTGTATGTCGTGAAGGGTGTGGTGCTGGGATGTGGATAACAAGGGTGATTAGCATATGTTCGGAATCCACCAACGAGGGGATAACCCCAGGTGTGGAACACCAGTCACATGTTGGTAGTGTCCATGTCAAGGATATTGTTGGTCTTGGAGGTGGTGTGTATGGGTTGATCCAGCCAAGTGGAGGTTATGAATCCCGGACAGCATTGGCCTAATGTGTCAGTACATTAGTGGCTATCCCAGTTAAGTGTGGGGTAGTGTCAGTCTCACATCAGTAGTACCTGTCTGAGCCCTACTGTCCAGTACACCAAGAAATGAGGTCTGGTAACCGTGGGGTATGTTGTTGAATCCATAGCTTGTTACAATGTGTATAGCAGTTCTGGCCACAGTTAGTTGCACGTGGAGCACCTCTGATGCATTGTGCTAAGTAACTAGCCAGGATGTGTGTACAACATAGTGGAATATGGGAACACCTCAGTTGTGGGTGTGCTGGTCCAGGTTACATGACTGAAAGGTATGGTCTGTGTATAACCTGTCATTGCAGGTGTGCTCTGCAGAGCCTAGAGGCAGGTCCCACTCACTGCAGAGATATTGAAGTGGTCCATTATAAGGAGTGCCTTGCCTGTGTGCGTCAGAGATGAAGATGTCAAGCATTGCGTCACATGACCCCATGTTTTGCTTGGCTGTTCCCATTCTGGTGGTGAATGTTATTGGAAACTGTGCAAGACAGGCAGTATAGAAGCAGCAAGAGCCTTACATGTTATCTGTACTCCCAGGGCTGACAGGTGCAGATCATCTGTGCCAAAGCATCGTGTTTTGTTGACCATGTCAGTCAAAGCGGACAGATACCAGATGCCTGTGGAATGACATCAGAAGCATAGGCAACTGTTGAAGTGACACAGTCAGTCGTTGTACAGTGGTATCAAGTCCGGATGAATGCATAATGCTCCCCAGGGCATACCTTCAGGGCTACACAACTGGTGAGCTATTGCATGTCCCTGCACACGTAGTCTGTGAAGTTGCATCTCAGGGCAGTCACACTAACATGGAGAATGACAGTCAAATTGTACCTGGTGAGGTGTGGCATGGGTGCATAGGTTATGTTGCAGAACCAGTTACCCGACAGCAAGATGTAAGCGACTATCGCCTTGTGTAGCCTGCTGAGTGGAACATCAGTGTGACCGCCTACAGAGTCACCTATGACAGGTGTGTTGTGTATGTTATAACACCCTATTGGCTGTATGTGATGGGCACACATGAGTCTGTGGGCTATAAGTTATTGTTGTTGTGTTTGGTGATGGGGGCTGCCTTTGGTGCCTACACAGAGTATGGAGAGGTACTGCACAAGTTGTACTTGTATGTGTGGCCTGTGGTGGTGGAGATCTTGTGAGACTATGTGATGAGTGGGGTGTGTTGTGAATGTTACACATCCCCACATGATTGTCAGGTTCAGTCAGGGTTGGTGAAAGCATTACCCCCAGCAGGGCTGCATATGTGCATCTCCCACAGGCTGTAATGTCGTATGTTGGGAGGTGAGCATTGACTGTGTACATGAGACAATTGCTCTATTGCCACATGTACGACATGTTCATCATATAGACAGGCAATAGCACTGGTATGTGACAGTTGGACATGCCTGTATATACAACCATGTCTCACAAGATATGTGAGTTATGTGTGTACAACAGCTGTTGTACTGTAAGCAAGCTGGAAATGTAAGGACAGACAGTGTACTTGTGAGAAATGGTGTGGAATGGGTGCTATATTAATCAGTAGCTCATGAAGTGCTCACAAGTTCTGAACAAGCGCTGAGCATGAAAATACAATACAGATAGGGTGTTGGATAATATCAACCCACAAGTGGTGACGACAGTCATAATTAGTGGCACCGCACTATTACCCTGCTGAGTATGGTCTGCAAGTCCATGAACCATTATCAATGTAGATGTTAGCAGTACAGATGTACATGACAGTACTGATGTTTGACTACATATATCTTCGTATGTCACAGGAGTGTTCTACCAGTGGCCTGTTGACAGAATCAACACTACAAAAGGTGCCAGAGTGACATATGCATATCACACCAGTGTCAGCTACAGTAAAACAGGGTTAATATGTTGTACTCCACCCTCATTGTAGCCCATACCACACAGACAAATGTGAGGCATCTGTGTATGTAAGGATGTGAATGGCCATGACCTATGAGCAATAGCTGTCTCAGTGTTGTGAACAACATACAGAATGGGCTTTGTGGGTGAGGTGTGTGACATATGTGCACATTCTGACAGATGATATCAGCATTGTCACCGCTAGGTGAATATCCCTGTACCCATTAACTACCACCTAGGCTGCGGTCAACATTATGGACACTGTGTAAGGGATGGTGCTGTGCAGTTCACCTCCCTGAGTTGGTGACGTCTCCAGGCCCCTTAGGTAGTCATACGAGGTACCTATGTCATGACAGGGTGCCATCCATGAGCATGGAGATCATTGGACAGGCATACACAGCACTCCGGTGACCAATATTGGATCACATATCACCTTTAAGGGGTATTGGCCATGCGTGGATGGGCAATACCAGCCTTCACAATCCTCACCTCCACTATGCAGCATGCTGTCTACCTTGCATAAAGACATGTGCTACACTATGATGTTGGACATGCTACATGTCCATATCCTGATCTGAAAGACATACGTCATGGACAGCCACCGTCCTACTACTAGGATCGCCACATGCTGGACAGATCCCTGTGCAATACATGTGACATACTCCCACCATAACATGCAACCCTGTCCATCAAAGCTGCACATGTCATCTCTGTCATACATGGTGTGATGACTGCATGGTAGATGTAGTATCAACTGTCTGGATCAGTAATGTGGCACTGATGCACCTTGCGGTGGCAAAATGGCTGTCGGATACAGCTAGGAAACCTTGCCCGTACATGCTATAGTTGATAACCATCCCTGCGAATGACGTCCGACTAGCCATTGTCCCATGTCTATCACATGTGCAACACAGGCAATCCGTGGCAGGATGTTGAACAGCTGTACAGTGCCGTGTAGATGTATATGTCTAAACACATTCATGTAAAGGTTTCCATGCATATGTATGTATGCATTGTCACTGCTCAAGTCCATTAAGGCAGTGTATCTGTTGATATGTGACATATACACAGCATCAAGGTCAACAGCATTACCGTGAACACATCCAGGCATGTGCTGATAGGTAAGAACACCAGTGCAGGCAAACAGACATGCCCACATCAAGACAGCATTCACATGGAGTATAAACAATGTAATGAGGTGACACACATATATGGTGATGATATCCAATGCATAACGGGTGTTACATGTGTGTGACACAAACATGTCAGTCGTGTCAGTGTCATGATGATTTGCAAAGATAACTGTGCAGATGTACTAGATTTACTAGAAATGTATGTGCAGCAGTATCTCTGTAAATCTCTGATACTGTGACCTGTCACCATCATTATGTCTTACAGATAATGCCTCATTCACGCCTGCCAGTGTACAGCCGCCAGGAGGATGATGTCCTCATCCCGTACCTCCATGAGAACTATGAGGTGTTGTTCAGCCATGTGCCACAGCATGCCCAGCAGCGTGATGACCTGTGGCAGGATCTTCGCAGGAGGGTGAATGATGTGGGTGGCCATAAGCGCACGGACTTGATACGACATGCAAAACAGCGTGCCACTACAATCGCCAGGGAACAAGGTGGAACAGGTGGTGGGCCACCAACCCAGCCTCCACTCACACACACCGAGGAGCTACTGGCCAGTCTGGGGACACCCTCAGAACAGCATCCACAAACACTAGCTGCCATCATGGAGGTGGGTGTCTCTCAACCAATGAGCCTGGAGTTGCCTGGCAAGTCAGTACTGCACATATGACTATTATATCCCATTTAGTTGCATGTGTCACTGTACATTATGTAATGTAACATCATATGCAAGGTATGTTGACACACATGCTGCATACTACAGTATGCTACCCTGTGTATGCACACATGTGCATACTATATGCTATTGTACAGGCAAATGTGTTAACATGCACAGTGCACCCTGTGGCTGTCATACAGTCATGGATAATGTTCAAACTGCTGTGTCACCCCTATACAGGTACCTCTGGCATGCCGCACAGACATCAGTCCATTGTAGGTGAGACTGTCATCAGTATCAGGCATGTTAAAGCATAGATCTATTCGACATGTGGCCAGTTAACACTTGTACACTTGATGTTCGGTCCAGTCACGATATACAGGTCGCATCACCCATCATTCACACTGGCTACCCATGTGCAATATATACAAACAAAATGATACACTGACATGAAACCACAGTATTTGTCATTGCTACATGTGTGGACAGCTGTGCATACAATGGTGGAGGTGTTGTACAATGCAGGCATATGTACTATACATTGGAAAAACACATGTGGTGTGCAAACAGTACCACACAGTGAGCTGTGATATGGCAGCCCACAGGAGTCACCATTGTGTTATATGCCCCTGCAATGGGTACACACATTGTGATGTGCCATCTGACATGTCCCAGACACGTAGTGTTCTGGCTGCAATATTGTCACACTATCCCATAACCCATACCCCACATACCAAACATACAACCCATTGTCTGCATAGCCCTGTGGATGGTGACATATCTGACATATATGGGTGTATGTCATATGGGACAACACAGACATGTGAGATAGATGGCCATCACACACATTTGGCCAACACATGTGCACACATGGCCATGGGGGATGGCCAGAGACACGTAGCCACACAGTAGATGTGATGTGTATACATCTTGTTGCACATTGTCCAAACATGGTCCAAGTATAGCCTTAGTTGACTGATTATACAGTTGATGTGGTACACTGAACATCCTAAAAGCCTGTGCATAGCTAGTGGAGGTGTCACTGAAGTCTACCATATAAGATGTGTTGAACATCACGACTGTGTCATAGCATGACAGTAATTACCTGTACAGCTTCCACAGCCATTGACACCACATCAGGCCACAGATACTGTACATTTCCCTTGCTGCTGTAAGACATCACCGTTAGCTGTGCACCTCGTGTGTGTGGTACATCAATGTCATGTGAGACATGGTGAATTGACAAGTCTGCTATGTGTGGACATGGTTGCCGGGCAGCTAAGACTCTGTAGTAGTTGTGCAGGGGTGTCATCTGTAGGTCCTCCAGTGACCTGTCACATGACATAGCATGGTTTGGTGTGTATACACCTCAGCATCGTGGGTCACAATCCACAGTTATGTCATGGGTATGCATGCAGTTATGGCTATACAATGTGTACATATTATGCACTGTATAGCAATATAGATGCCTCATGATGCCATGCAATGGCACAGTGTCTGTAGTTCACATGGTATAGCAATGTAGACGGCTCACACTACCCTTCCATGCTCATGCATATTTGCTAAACATGCATTCTATCTGTAGGGCATACAGACAACACTGCAATGTGATGCCCATTATGACACTGTACATGTGTCAGGACACCATTGTGTCAGACATGTATGCATGTTAATGCACACATCAGCAGATTACATGTCAAGGTCACTTCATCCATGTGTACTGTTATCCTGTTCTGGTCCACATGGTGTATCATGGGACTGCATGCATACTACCAAGATTGTGTGAACTGCATGGCTACTGATATGACACCTGCTTGCTGTAGTGTGCACCCCAGGGAGGTATGCTAACTAACACTTTTAATGTCTGAGGTGCATGTCGCCTGCTGTATCACATGCATGCTGCATGCCGTCTGTCAAATAACATGCATGGTGTGTCTGTGTGTGTCTGTGTGAGTCTGTGTGTATGTCTCTGTGTGTGTCTGTGTGAGTGTCTGTGTGAGTGTCTGAGTGTTTGTGTGTGTCTGTGTCTGTGTCTGTGTGTGTGTCTGTGTGTGTGTCTCTGTGTGTGTGTGTGTGTCTGTCTGTGTGTGTTTCTGTGTGTGTGTGTGTGTGTGTGTGTGTGTGTGTGTGTGTGTGTGTGTGTGTGTGTGTGTGTATCTATTGTAATTTAGAGTCTTTCTTTGCATTCACAGGTGATGTAGGTGCGTTACCCTACTGCGGTCCAGCAGGCCAGTACAGTAGCGGCAGATGTGTACAACTGTTGGCTGTGCCCCGTCACACCTACACATGTGAGAGTCATGTGCACCACCCACTGTGCTGTGTAGGACTGTGGTTGTGGTTGCATGTCCCCCCCATGCTATACAGACATGTAGCAACTGTCAGTGCCACATGACCATTAGCTACCCTGCAGACACAGCATGTCACCTGTCTGTGTAGAATGGAGGGGTCAGCAACACAGTACTACCTATCTGGACATGTGACACATGCAATACAGTTGACCATACTTTGCATGCTCACACACATGATGGTATTGTCAGTTTACAACATGCGTAACAGTCATGCTGGGCATGCTCACACACTGAAACACAGGACGGCCAGGCATGCACACACCAGTGGTCTGGACATATCTGCCAGTATATTGCTATACTGTTGGATGTCTGCGCTGTATGGTGTTTGCGGTCTATTGTCTGTACATATGCCATGGTCTATTGTTAATTCACATGAGCTATGTGCGCAGGGTACTTCTACCATCACGTGTATAGGGCAGTTCTTTGTTTGCGGACAGGCCGACGCCTTTGGATACAAACCGGGTAAGGCACAGTCCAGCAGGTGGGAGCTGTTGTGTGTGGGTTTGCACAGTGTTAAGCACTGCTGACCTCTGGTCACAGCACCTTATACATGTTTACACTCCAAATTTCTTTGACAGGGCACTACTGGCATACTGGCAGACAAACACGCTTACAGCCGCTCACTCTCTGACATTTCCGCTTACATTTGTCACTCACGCTGGGTGTGTGTGATCCCTTGTGATGTGTATTACATCGGACTACATGACTACAATAAAGTGTAACCATTTTGCGACGGCAGCCGTTCGACTGTACGGACTCGGCGGCCTGTCCAGTGACGTAATCATATTATATGCGTGTTCCTCATATGATCTGCTCCCATCTGCCTGATACATGGGAACCGATACTCTACAATGCTGACATGTGACTTGAGTTTGTTAACGCAGCTGTCTGCCGAGTCATGCTACTGCATACCAACTGCACGTTGACCACCTTTCAGATTGCACGATGGGAGACTGTAGGAGTGACACCTTTCCCACTTTGCATGGGACAGTCCCTCATCACACATCACATGGGACAATACCTGAACTCTCCACCAATCAGGGACACATTTCTGCAGAATCAGGGACAGGTCATGAAAAACAGGGACACTTTTACAAAAGTAGTGCTATTAATTTGGCACATTGACAGAATCAGAGCATATGACATAATACGCATATTCTGAAGTAAAAGTTGTTTATAACTCTTACTTATTGTCATTAGTCAGTAAGTGTAATTCACCACCTCTCCTTCAACAGCCACTGCATTTAGGAGGGATTAAGAAGGACACAGTTAGACTTTCAGTCAAACTCAAGGATGTACCTGACATCCAGGGACAGTTGAGTGGTATGGACAATACTCTAGCCATTGCAACTGTCCTGATTAGGGGACTTTCTCATGTTGTAGGTGTCTGTACTGGTTGTTTGTTACAGGTCTTGTATACCTGACACGTCGATATGTCATATGTAGTAGCATAAGCAACTATGCTGCTGCTAGACTATGCTTTGATTTGCTCCGATATGTATATTTCTGTACTATGCATGGCTGTAAGTATGTTCTGCCCTGGTACATCTGACAGTTCTACAGAGCAGGTTCCACTTTGGCAGTTCAGACTGGTGGTGGCCCTATAGACCCTATATGTAGAGCTATCACATGTGTCGAGGCAACACATACCCACAGCATACCTCTCAACTGTCCCTGATTTCCAGGGCCGTCCCTGATTTTGAATCAAATTTTAACTCTGTCCCTTTTAATCCCTCCTAAAACTAGTGACGTTTGGAGGAAAGGTGGTGAATTACACTTCATAAATAATGACAATAATTAAGAGTTACAAACTTCTTTTACTTCAGAAAATGTGTATTAATTCATATGCTCTGATTCTGTCAATGTTTCCAGTTAATCGCTCTAATATTTTAAATATGTCCATGATTGTTCTTGTGTTTTCTTGACTTGCCCGTGATTCTGTTGAAATTTGTCCCCAATTGGTTGAGAGGTCTGACCCACAGCCAGTAGTACACGGATGACATCCACGGTTTGCATACATTAAGGTTATTTATGTAGCATTATAATTGATAATACTGTTTCCTATTACATGTAGCTGTTACTGATACAACAAATTGATGTCTGACACCACTACACACACTATATAGCCTCCATTCCCAAACTCACAGGCCATGTGCCATAACTGTCGTTTTGCAAGATACAACTGCCCAGACGGGTGTGTCCCTCGCATGCGTACGGGTGTTTAACCTCTTCTATTATGCTATCTTCTACCTGAGGTGGTCAGCAACTTATGCACTTTCCGTCAGTAGCAGAACTCACATACCATTGGGTGTGACTGAACACCGTATCAGCAACAATGCATAATACCCTGCGGGACACATTTAGATGATTGGTTCTATTAACCAGACACATTCACAGTCACAGAACATATGTATTCATTCACGTTTGTCGAGGTACATGCCGCTTATGACTCATACATGTTGTCATCTGTCATTACCTGTATTCCACCACCTGTTCACCTAATATCAGTAGTTCTGGCAGTATTTAGTTGGACTTTGTTACATTCTGATACATAACTATGGACGTCCATGCTAATCGGGTACACGGCACTGTGTAGGTCTCTATGTATTCCCTGATGGCTTACAAACTATCCGGTAGATGTGCTCTTCAGGTTTGGGAGGTGTAGGCGTATGCTATGCCCACATAGGAATATTAATGACTTCCACTGGGCGGGCCTACTACATGTCTGCCAACCAGCACCTGCACACTTAAGCCCATTAATGCATACCCATGGTCCACCTACCTGGCACCTCTCTACAGCAGTTGTGACAAATACTTACTGCGAGCGCAGCTGGGGCATGAGCACACCCCTACACATTGCCCACTCACCCCATCTCGGGACAAATGTCATACGTTTTGTCAACCCATGTATTATCACACTTGCACAACCTACTGTTCCATGTACACCTACATCCTGCTCATATTTGTGTCAGCAGATTCTTTCATACCCTGAATTTTTGGGGTCCCACAAGGGACACCGTTATCCATGTTTAAAGTGTAGACCTTGCAGAACTCTCCCACTGGTCCTTTCCTACTGGTGTTTTGGACAGCGGTACTGTATTGATCTGTATTGCCTGTCTGTATGCCTGTCCGGCCTAGCTGGGTGATGTGGGGGGTACAACGTTTCTTTATTGGACCTCCCAGTCACAAATGCCCGGGCTGTAAATATGTTACCCCTAATTGCTGTGAAGTAACCTATTTATGTGAATGTGTATATCTACACTGACATATAGTTTGTTTTGTGTGTATGTGTATATATCACTACCTGTTGTTTGTGTATATATATCTATCTATATATATCCGTAGTATATCCTTGTGTGTGTGTATATATATATATATATATATATATATATATATATATATATATATATATATATATATATATATATATATATCCGTATAGATATATATGTGTATGTAAATTAATATAGCTATGTGTATATATACGTTTTTATCTATATATACATCTGTGTGTCCGTTAACCTATACATTTCCCAGACATGGACACTTACACATGCATATTGGTTTTATCCCTGCTTCAACAGCATACTATTGCCTTAGTCATTCTGACACTGACACTTCACTCCGGTGAACTTGTGCTCAGTATATTGCACGTTATGCAGCGGACAGATGTCGCAAGTTTTTCATGTCTGGGGTGCCGCTGCTAACTGGGTTGTGATAGTGTCATTCGACCTATTCCTCGCATGCGCAGCCTATTATTCCTGCTACTGTGTTTGTTTCTGTACACATTCATATTATTACTGTTGATAGGATGTGTGTTTGTGTTATTGTGACTGTTCGTCGACAAATTGTTGTCTTCATGTAGTTTTGTCTTTCTGCTTTTCCCGGTTTGGGGTTGTCACAGCAGAACTCCGTTCCGCTCATGGGTGGCATATAGGTTTTATGTGCTGGGTTTCCAGACCTGACGCACAACGTCCGGCAATGATACGCCCATTCATGCATGTCTCCATGTAAACGACGGGTCGGTGCTACATAATTTAGGGCGGGGAGTGGTTCTACTACATAATGCAGGTTGGGGGGGTGGTTTCCCTTCCAATTTTACCATTTCATTCATTTATACATACAATGGATATTATTCTGGACATCTGTTATGAAATCACTATAGGTATGCAATAGTCTTGTCAACAGCTGGGACAGTTGGTTGGTGTGCTTCTGTTTACGGACCTCTCTGATACTCGGTGACTCATGTCTACAGTGACAGGGACAAGGCTATGACAACTCAGGGACAATCACGGACACTTCTGCCATATTAGTACTATTAACTTGGAACATGTTGACAGATTCGTAATACTACTAATTGTCTGCAGTTAAATGCATCTATTACTCTTCATTGTTGTAAGTAGTCATTCTCATTCAACACCTTTCCCCCAAAGGGCACTGGCTTTGTGAGTTTTTAAGGGTCTGGCCAGTTATTGTGTGAATGCTCTGACCATTGGTATCATTGACATTGTCATATGTACGGGTTGTGCTGTATTCCGGTGACTAGGGTTGGCACCTTTTCAAATGGCCAAGATGGGACATTTTCGGAACACACCAGGTTTTACAAGCCGCCACATACCCACAGTCAGTACAACGGATAGAACTTTACTTATTTGCCTACATAAAAGCCTATTGTTGTAGCGGTTTATTTGCTTATTCTGTTTCTTGTAACATTTAGGTATTATAGATACTGCAATAATTATTTTCTGCTACTATTACATAAATTATGGGACATAATTATGTCCTACAATCCCAGGACATTTGCCATTTGAAATGTCTTTTGTCAGGACACAACTGTCCAATGATGGACTGTCCTTTGCAAAGCAGGACAGATGAGAACCCTACTGCGGACACCAGATTGTTTGGGCCAACACATAGCCACGGTCACTGCAGGTTTACAACAGTCATTTGTTTCCTAGCTGTAAGCCTTATACCTTTGGCACTTTTGTTGTTTGCCTGTTTCTTGTACGAATTATGTTTATTCTATCCTGACGTGACCGCTTTAGGCAACTGTTACATGCAGTATGGTGCATAGTTATTTCCTACGGTCACAAGACATTTGGCATTGTACCATTGTTGGTCAGGTCACACCTACACACACCATTAATTGTCCCTCACACAGTGGATCAGGGGTATCCTGTTTATGTCAGTGCCTTCATCACCCTTATACCATTGTGCCACTATGCGAATGTGTGCAATATATTCTCTCGCTTATTCGTGTCGGGACATGTGCATCACGGGCAGGTTTTTGATCCTGGGTAGTAGGTTATGCATGACCATTTAGGGCTGGACAGTGTCATGCACATCTAATGCACATTCCAACTTGTGTCCAGATATCTACAGGACTGGACTTCGTGTCTTCCATTCTAATGTTTACACAGGTTATGTATCCCATGAGGGATATCCCAAAAATTGGACAAGACCAAAACAAGATGAATACCGACCATTTTTCTGGCGTTATGAAAATGTGCTGGGGGTTTTACATGCAAGGGATGCATAGTGTACAATCCTGTAACTGCTTAGGGTGACACTACCTATTACATATGCGTAGTGGTCACTATGTGTAGATGTCGCTGCACCAAACCAGTAGGCCAAGTATGGCTGGATTTGGTGGACGTTCAGGTAAGGGAGCGGGTTGTGTGATGTGGAGGGGATGCTGGGTAGTCCATTATGCATCCAGGTGTGTTGCATTTGTTATGGCCAGTTCCATCAGGACCAATCTGTGGGTATGTGCCGGTGACATGTCTATACATTTGTATCGCACATTTCAATATTCATATGTTTGTGGGATTGTGTTCTACAGTATGGCCTGTCTGGTTGTATTGCAGCTGTTTATACATGTGTTTGTGTTTCTTTCAGCTTCACCCACTGCTCCCTCATACACCTCCGGTTCACCTATTCTGCATATGACACAGTATCGCCTTGGAGGATTGTACCATTACCCATCCCCCCACACACACATATTCCTCACACCCCATACATCACTGCTTTGGTTGTTGGCCAATGACACGGCCAGAGTAACACATTGAATACCCTACATATGTCAGGTACCTGTATGGTTGTGTGGACTACCCTGCCATGTTTAATTTCCACATGCTGTACCTCACGCACATAGGTACATGCCCATACTTAACTTTCATTACATGGTTGGTATACCCGGATACTACCCGTTCAACTGTGACACATCCTGACATGTTCGGCTTGTACCACTGATTTGCGGATTTTGGCAGACTGTTCTACTCATTGGTAGGATGCCACCTTTTCCTATGTCCAGGATGGGATATATTCCGAACACAAATCCGACTGTACTGGACAGCACGTCCCCACAGTTGACGGTATGGATAATACTGTTCCTTTCAGCCTACATGTTTCCTTATTGTTGTAGCTGTTTATATGCTCCTTCTGTTTCGTTTACATGCTTATTTTATTTCCTATCACATTTGGTATGTGAAATATGGACATACCTTTTGTATGTGACTATTACATGCCTTGTGAGATATGATTCGGACATACGGTCGCTAGATATGTACATTTATCATGTATTTTGTTATGGACACATCTGCCCAGTTGTGTACCCTCCCTCACATTATGGGTCAGCTGGTGACCCTAACCATTGGGCTGGACATACCTACTGGCAGCTCGCTAACATATGATGCGTTTCACTTCCACTTGGTATAGCTATCTACACTGCGTTGGACTACGGCCACACGGTCTTCCATGTCATTTGTTCATGGGATAGGGACCCGTTATTCCCTACCGTGCATTTGTGTTTGCTTCTTCATTTTGTGTTCACAGGAACTTTCTTGCATGCTTTGCATACGTTTCAGTATCCACGGACACTGACAGATGTGATTACTATCTTGCAACTTGTTATATGCAAGCATTTTAGGTTGCATGTTGACAGCTGGCATTTCCATGCCTCCGTGCAGCACTTCGACACGCCCTATGCACTCGCGCTCCTTTCCTGTGCACATGGCTGTGGCGGCAGCGCGCCTTCATTAATATGCATTTGGCGCTACTGCACCATCTTCACGCCGCACTGTCGGCACAAGCCTACCGCCATCCTTGCGCCGAGCTTCATGAATCCCGGGGATAGTGTTTTTGAAGCCTGTCCAGGCAAGTAATAGGTGTGAGGCACACACACACTCATACACCCCCACACCCCCCCATACACACACACTTGCATCTCCCACATAATTTCCGCCACACACACACACCTACACATGCACGCATGCACACACACACACACACACACACACACACACACACACACACACACACACACACACACACACACACACTTAAAATTACTTAAAAACTAAAAACGAAAAATAAAAATATAAATAAAACAATTGTTTTTAAAAAGAATGCTTTTTATTGAGTCACTCTAAAAAGTAAAAATAAGTAAGAAGAGTGAAAATTTTGCAAAAGAAACACAGACAAGCTAATTTCAGAAAAGCATCCAAGGTTGGTTTTGTTGATTCCTGCTACTTCTTCTGGTACCTCATTATCACAATCAGCAAAACAAATCTCAAATGCTTTTCTGAAATCAGCTTGTTTGTATTTCTTTTGCAAAGTTTTCACACTTTCTTATTTTTTACTTTTTATATATATATATTTTTTTACCCATGACTTCAGTGCAACACAATGAAACAGTGACAAAAGTGTGTGCAATGGCATACACTAGGACTTCTCAGTGATGTGCTGCATGAATCACATGATTTGTTCTGGAAAAATCTTAAACAATGAACACATCAAACCCCTTTACTTAATCTATTAACTTCCGGGTCATGGAGGAAGTAGAAGATCTGGATGATTTAACTCATTCAGTCAGCTGAGATTTGGTTGATTCAAAATCATTCAGTTAAATGGATCCCATGTAATACTGTCTGTTAAGCATGTATAATGTTAAAATGATGTCATGACTTAAAAGTGCTAGCATATCTTAATGAGTCAGTTATGAATACAAAACAGTGTGTCAGAATCAATTATTAATAAAAAATTTATAGAAATCAACTTTATTGCTCACTGCTGTACAGTGAGAGTTGCATATGAAATATACACTGGCAGAAACATGAACAGAACTCTATGATGCTGCTCAAATGGGGAACGGTGAACATCTAGAAATGGTTGGGGGGTTATTAATGCATTTGTAAGGAAGCTCAGAAAGTGATTAAAAATAAAGATTTTTTTTTACCTGGGGTAAGTGCAATTTAGTTCTAATAGAGCTGGATGTAACAAAAGACAATCTCTTCAGGATCTTTTAGACCACTGGAGGGAAACAACAGCTGATAAATTAGTGGTAAAAGAAAGCATGACACAACGTACTGAGTGAGGGAAGGACAACATGAAATTGTAGGCAGATTGTATAAATTAAAAGTAAGCTGCACCTCAGCTCTGGTCGCAATGGGAAACATGCCAGTTCAGCAAATAAAGAGCAGCGACATTTCCAAGTTGTTAACAGAAAAATGGAGCAGGTAGACTTTGAATGGAGGGACGTAAGTCCATAGACAAGGGGTGATTACGTCCATTAACAGCCTAGTAAATATGTTGATTCAAATAAGTAATTCAGTACTACTTGCTTGTTGTCTAGCAGAACTGTGCAGGATAACACATGGACAAATTTATAACTGTCAACACAATTATCTAAGTCAACTTTAAAAGCAGGCCGAATATTACCTTATGTACAGGGAGCTTGTTCCATATAATGGAATGAGTTAGATTAGGAACCCGTCCCACTAACTAGTCCTTATGTGCAGGAAGCTTATTCCATATCATGGAATGAGTTGCATTAGGACCCATCCCACTAACTAGTCCTTATGTACAGGGAGCTTTTTCCATATAATGGAATGAGTTGGATTAGGAACCCACCCCACTAACTAGTCTTATGCACAGGGAGTTTGTTCCATATCATGGAATGAGTTGGATTAGTAACCTGTCCCACTAACTAGTCTTATTTATTTGTTGTTGCATGTTGAGATCCATGATATGGGTGTTTAAGGAGCCACTGGTTCAGCATTGTTGCAGGAGATCAAACTAGACAGGGCCTTTCTTAGCTCAAAAATCAAGCAAAAGATTGTGTGAAGAAGGTGTCAGGAGAGAGAGGACAAGGACAGGGCTACCAGCCTACCTGGATAGCTTAGGGAACTGAGTCCAGTGATTTTTTAAGTTAAGAATTTCTGATGCTTCTCAAATTGAACAATATGATCAAAAAGGTAGATTGCCAGAAGGAGCAGAATATCCCATGATGCACCTTATGAAGACTAATTTAGTGCTAAGACTTATTCAGTGCTAGAGGAGATGGCTTTGAAAACTACTTGAGTCAGGCAGAATGATTCATAAGTATTGTGGAGACATGTTGATCAATAAATGATAGTGAGTTTTCACCATAGATACCCAGCTCCTTGGTGATAATATCATTTTTAAGGGATGTCATTCATATGATAGGAGTGGGAAATTTTCCTTATCACATATAACCACACATTTCTTAGCATTTAGCTTAAGACCATTTTTGAATACAAAGAGATGTTATAGTCAATTACTTGCTGAAAGTAACTGAGTGTTGGAAGCTGAGATGATAGTTGTGCCCAGTTTGCAGTCATCAGCAAATGGGGATAAGGACATGCCTGGAACAATTAGACTGCATAACAGAGAAATAGATGACAAAAAGCAGAGGCTGGAATTTAGACTTCTATGGGGCACCACTGGAGACATTTCCACATTCAGTCGTAGCTCCTTCCCCTTTCATTACATGGGCTACCTCAGCCAAACATTCATCTATCTCATGGACAATGTAGGGATCTGAATTAAGTTTAGCAAACTTATCAATACTGCCTGCATAGGGATTGTATCAAAGGACAGGGCAAGGTGAATAGAGATGATGTGAACTGAGTGATCATTGTCTATGGCTTTACTGACCATTTCAAAAAGTCCTCAAGGTTAGGGAGACAGGATCTGCCCTGGATAAACCCAAACTGGTTTGAGTCAAGGGTTAGGAGGTTACCTATGAGTGCAGTCATGAGCTTGGATGCAATGAACTCCATGATTTACTTTTAAGACTGGTGAGACCAATGATTCTATAAACTGCCCAGATCAGTGGCAGGGACACCCTTTTGTAGTGGGATTACAGTGGCAGTTCTCCAAATATTGGGGTACAGCTGATGGTGAAGCTGATATTAAAAAGGTTAAGGAAAAGATCAAGCAGACTACATGTACCTCTAATAATATAACAATCCATTATATTACCAGAGCCTATAGAACTGCTATTTCTAGCTTTGGCTAGGACTGCTAGCGTTTGCTTTATGGTAATTTTAATGGGACTGTTGGGGATGGTAGAATAACAGAGACAGAGACCATCATAAAGTCGGAGCTAAGTTTATCTGCTGGGATATTTGATATTTCCTTGGGATTTGAGTGGATGGGATTATTTTAATCAAGTTCAAAGCATGTTTTGATGTGAAGAAAAATTTATAGTTACCTTTGCAGGAACTGGCTACCTGCCCAGCTTTACATTTTTAATTGTACATTCAAGATTTATTGATAGGATTTCCAATGTTTTGGATGTATGGAGATGGAGTTATTGTATGAACTGATTATTTATTTTCTTTTTTTCTTATATGAGTGTTCTACCATAAGGACTTATTCATATATATACTACTATATTTGGAATGAATAGGCAGCTGCAGACTTCTCAACACAACTATTAAGGTGTAAGTACAAATCAAATGTATAGGTGGTGTGTTTGGTTTCAGAGTGAGTAGGTGGAGGGTTACTTTAGAATTTATTTATTTAGGTCATCTATGAAATGTAACATCTATGAGAGAAATCTGTAAGGACAGTGATGTTTGCAATGTGGCATTGGTTTTAAAGACAAAGATAACAGATTTGTGGTTAAGTTTAACTAAGGAGGGGAGGCACAGGCTAGGGTGCAAGAAGGAGTCATTTTTGTGAGGGCAGTAACAAAGATATTGAGGTCTCAAGTGGTGAGATTGGTAGTTCAAAAGAGTTGGTATTAAACTCTAGGAAATTTTGGACATGATCGTACTTGGCATTATTGGCTTGCCACTTGATGGTTGGGTAATCAAAATCACCTAGGAGAATAGCATTGGGATGAATAGCAAATTTATCTAAAACATTTAGATAATTATGGTGGTCAACAAGGTGCATGTAATGTGATCTGTAACTAGCAGTGATGTGGTAATTAGATTTATACAGTGTAACTTAGACTTGTAGAAGTTGTAAATAGGGATTATAAGTAATTATAAGGGGGGAGGGTTGGCATAATGGTTACAGTGTTAACCTCACAGAGAAAATGTACAGGGCTTGATTTTCGGGTTTATATTAAAAGTCTGAAAGCACTAAACATCGAGTGTATGTACATCGACACATAAAGGTCGATCAAAATACATAGCGAAACACTGAAAGAGAGAAATCCGAAACGCCAAACGAGTTCCATCATCAGAATGCGCCACACAGGTAAGTAAAAAATAATACTAAATAATTAATTTAACATGCTTTTTTAGGGGGCAAGCTCCCCTGCACCCCCCATGTGGGGGGCTTCACCCCCCCACACCCACTACCTAAATATACCAACTCCGAGACCACACTACAGTGGGGAAAAAGATATATTTCCTTATCCCCACCATTGCGCTGCTGACCAGGCAACATGTTCACCATTTCAAATTTTGCTCTTTCTGTGTTTCGCTGTGTATGTAGATCGACCTTTATATGTCGATGTACAAAAACTCGATGTTTAGTGCTTTTAGGCTTTTAATATAGACCCTGATTTTCACCTGGATGCATGGCTAAGCTTAAAAAGGTCTTTGTGGTCATTGCCTGGTACTAACTTACGAACCTATGAATCTATTTGATGTGAGATAATAAGGTCCCCGATAAAGACAGATTCTTTCCTTGGCTTACTAGTAGGTCTGACAGCATGATGGTTGTTGAGCCGAGGTATAAATAGAGTTCTTGTACTACAGTAAAACCAATTCTCTGTAATTAGACAAATATGAAAGTGCTTGAGCAGTAGAAATACCATAAGTTTGGAAACAATTTTGTTTAGATTCCAAGCAGTGAGTAGTGTCACCTTCATATTATTTGAATTAAAATTTATTACAATAGAAAGTCTAAGAGATGGACTCTATCTAAACAAGGCAATGTGGGGGGAGGGGTGCAGAAAAAGGTTTATCCAGTATGATATGAAAGCGACGCTGAGAGAAGTGTACTCCATCAGCATCTCCTCCCACATGGACCCATGCTGTATCACCCTAAAATGATACCAAATTCTCAGCCAATTGTTAAAGCCAATTGCTATGACATCATTCATGGTGATGGAAGACTATGGCTCAAGACCAGTGGCTTCAAGGCCTCAGACAAATACATAGCAAGCACCATCTTGTCTTTCTGCATCATCATCTTAGGGGAGTTCTTGGGATTTTCACCCTCCCATATGACCTATCATATGACCGATTATAAAGAAGTTCAATAATATGCAAAGGCCATATTCCAAATGGATAAGGAAGGTGTAGTCCTTGAAAAAAATGGATTTTAAGACCGTCATTCTTATAGGGCACCCCAAGGGGGTCTTGCAGAATTTTAAAATGAACATTGAGATATAGTAAAGTTCCGATGGAGGTCCAGGTGTGTTTTAAAATATTTTGAAGGGTCCGCTAAAGATGAATATCTTCTTTCCTGAATTATCACTGAAAGTAATTCGATCAGGGAGACCTCGACCACTGAGGTAGACAGAAACCTTCCTACAAACCCAGCTAAATAGTGTATGGGAAGAGAATAGGCAGTGATGGCAGGATTTATTATATTACTCCTCAATAATGTATGTATTTATTTATTTATTTATTTATGTATTTGCATTTGTTTAGCAGGAAAATCAGTACTTACTGATTTTCCCTTTCAGTGAAGGCCTGTGAGAACAGCTCCACAATAGAACAACCCAAAATGTTTACTCAAAATATACACAAGAAAAGAACACATAAAGCATAAGGAATCTTGTTCCACTTTCAAGAAGGGCATTTATGTAGTCAGATGGTTTAGATAATTCAGGAGAAGTGGAAATTAGAAGAAGGCTATATGCATCTTGCTGTGCAGTAGGTTGGAGTTGGTTAATTAGGATATGAAGCAAAGTTTTGGTTGTTGACTGATTTCAGTATGTAACTCAGTGAAAAGATAGCAAGACTGATGGAGAAGTGAAGACAATGAGTTGCAGGTGGTTTAGCTTTTAGCTAGGGGTGGAATACAGTGACAGCTCCATGAATCCGACAGGAATGATTTTAAAGTGATTAGAAGTTGTGGTGTATTGAGGTACGGTTAGTCCTTTACTCCAAATCTTAACAACATAGTTTAAGTAAAGAGAATCAGCATGGAAGCTATGAGAACGGTTTGTAAGTGAGTGGTATTTATTAGAGGAACTGGAATTTCTGAGGGGAGAATACCACTGGTGTAGGGTATTTAAGGCTGATAGCACTGGAGTAGGGGTAATTAAGGCTGGACAGCTGTTATTCAAATGCAGAATTGTACGGGTCCCGTTTAGTTGGCAGTATTTGAAGTATTAAGGGAATTCGACTTAGTTAAGTTGTTTGAGAGGAGTACAGTGATGGGTACTCATGGGAAAGTTAGTGCACATCTGGCTGTTTTACTGCAGCATTGTTCAAGTTTTACAAGCAGGGCTGAGTGTAAATCTGTGAAAATAAATTTGTTAAAGCAACACATCTCCTTCCTGTTAGTTATCGTACTTCCAGATTTAAGTGCCGGACTCTGTTAGGACATTTGAAAGGTTTACCTTCATGTGTGTGTATTACACAAGGGCGAACAGCAATTGTCCGAAAGGCAGTTTGCAAAGTTTGCAAATGCCAAATGGAAAAAGGATCGAATGTGCAATGAGCGAATGCACATTGACATTTACTCATTGCACGTTCGGCATTTTGGGGCAGATTGCAATATAGCGGAGATCGGGAAATGGTCCCTTTCCCCACTGTAGTGCGATCACAGAGTCAGAATATTAAAGTGGGGGGTGGGGGGGTTTGCCCTCCACATAGGGAGTGCAGGTGGGCTTGCCCCCCTGATTTAAACCTAATTACATTTTTTTCCAACATTAATGTTCGAAAATCAGCGAATCTGCTTTTCAATTTGCTGATTTTCGAACATTTTGGACTGTCGCTGTTTTCATTTCCGTGGTTATGATTCGCTCATATGACCAATCGCACCACTGTGGTTTGGCCTTGTAAAGGTAAACCCATTTGAATATATAGCCATGTGGGACAATTCCAAGATAATCACGAATACCTAATCATATAATCATCAGTAGGTTCAGTTCCCATCAACAGCTTGTAAACCATTCACCCCAAGGTAATGTCTGCATATCACTAGATTACTAATGTCTTCCTAGATGAATGTTACATTTATAAAGTACAGACTGATAATGTCACGTGCAGGTAACCTGAGAGAAATGTCAGCTTGGCCACTATTAAGATAATTAACATACAGTAAAAATCGAAGTGGGCCAATCGATAAGCCTTTAGGGACTGCTCCAGTGTTACAGGCAGGGGAAGACAAAGCAGTCAGAGAGCTAACCTTGGATCCGAGAAAGCATACCATATGAAAGTACCAGTATAGGTGACCGAGACAAATGCTTTGACTGTAGTAACAATAGGAATATCAAGTTCATGCAATAATGTATGGATTAACTTACAGACCAGAATATTTTATTTATTTATTTTTATTTTGAATTTGTTAATGGGGGTCAAACACTGATCCCACTGGATCCAGTGCAGTCTCAGCCAGGGGAACACACAATAGTTACATGACATTATATACAGAGAGACTGACGAAATGCAATATATACATACATCATATAGAAAGGGAATATCATGGCAGCCAGGGGAACACACAATAGTTACATGACATTATATATAGAAAGACTGATGAAATGCAATATATACATACATCATACAGAAAGGGAATATCATGGCAACCAGGGGAACACACAATAGTTACATGATGTTATATACAGAGAGACTGATGAAATACAATATATACATACATCATATAGAAAGGGAATATCATGGCAGCCAGGGGAACACACAATAGTTACATGACATTATATATATAGAAAGACTGATGAAATGCAATATATACACACATCATATAGAATGGGAATATCATGGCAGCCAGAAGAACATACAATAGTTACATGATGTTATATACAGAGAGACTGATGAAATGCAATATATACATACATCATATAGAAAGGGAATATCATGGCAGCCAGGGGAACACACAATAGTTACATGATGTTATATACAGAGAGAGACTGACGAAATGCAATATATACATACATCATATAGAAAGGGAATATCATGGCAGCCAGGGGAACACACAATAGTTACATGACATTATACACAGACAGAATGACGAAATGCAATATATACATACATCATATAGAAAGGGAATATCATGGCAGCCAGGGGAACACACAATAGTTACATGACATTATATATATAGAAAGACTGATGAAATGCAATATATACATACATCATATAGAATGGGAATATCATGGCAGCCAGAAGAACATACAATAGTTACATGATGTTATATACAGAGAGACTGATGAAATGCAATATATACATACATCATATAGAAAGGGAATATCATGGCAGCCAGGGGAACACGCAATAGTTACATGATGTTATATACAGAGAGAGACTGACGAAATGCAATATATACATACATCATATAGAAGGGGAATATCATGGCAGTCAGGGGAACACACAATAGTTACATGATGTTATATACAGAGAGACTGATGAAATGCAATATATACATACATCATATAGAAAGGGAATATCATGGCAGCCAGGGGAATACACAATAGTTACATGATGTTATATACAGAGAGACTGACGAAATGCAATATATGCATACATCATATAGAAAGGGAATATCATGGCAGCCAGGGGAACACACAATAGTTACATGACATTATATACAGAGAGACTGATGAAATGCAATATATACATACATCATATAGAAAGGGAATATCATGGCAACCAGGGGAACACACAATAGTTACATGATGTTATATACAGAGAGACTGATGAAATGCAATATATACATACATCATATAGAAAGGGAATATCATGTCAGCCAGAGGAACATACAATAGTTACATGACATTATATACAGACAGAATGACGAAATGCAATATATACATACATCATATAGAAAGGGAATATCATGGCAGCCAGGGGAACATACAATAGTTACATGACATTATATATAGAAAGACTGATGAAATGCAATATATACATACATCATATAGAAAGGGAATATCATGGCAGCCAGAAGAACATACAATAGTTACATGATGTTATATACAGAGAGACTGATGAAATGCAATATATACATACATCATATAGAAAGGGAATATCATGGCAGCCAGGGGAATATAGAAAGGGAATATCATGGCAGTCAGGGGAACACACAATAGTTACATGATGTTATATACAGAGAGACTGATGAAATGCAATATATACATACATCATATAGAAAGGGAATATCATGGCAGCCAGGGGAATCCACAATAGTTACATGATGTTATATACAGAGAGACTGACAAAATGCAATATATACATACATTATATAGAAAGGGAATATCATGGCAGCCAGGGGAACACACAATAGTTACATGACATTATATACAGAAAGAATGACGAAATGCAATATATACATACATCATATAGAAAGGGAATATCATGGCAGCCAGGGGAACACACAATAGTTACATGACATTATATACAGACAGAATGATGAAATGCAATATATACATACATCATATAGAAAGGGAATATCATGGCAGCCAGGGGAACACACAATAGTTACATGACATTATATACAGACAGAATGACGAAATGCAATATATACATACATCATATAGAAAGGGAATATCATGGCAGCCAGGGGAACACACAATAGTTACATGACATTATATACAGACAGAATGATGAAATGCAATATATGCATACATCATATAGAAAGGGAATATCATGGCAGCCAGGGGAACACACAATAGTTACATGACATTATATACAGACAGAATGACGAAATGCAATATATACATACACCATACAGAAAGGGAATATCATGGCAGCCAGGGGAACACACAATAGTTACATGACATTATATACAGAGAGAGTGACAAAATGCAATATATACATACATCATATAGAAAGGGAATATCATGGCTGGCTTCAGGGTATAAGGGCAGTATATCGATTACATTTTCTACAGAGTGACTGAATACACACAGTATATATACACACATTAAATGTAGAGTGGCATCAGAGTTGGAATGCTGAACGAATCACAATCAAAAAGAGAGTCAGAGCAAGGCATGTAGACAGAAGGAGGGAATGCAGAGGTTAAGTTATATGACCAGAGAAATAGCAGTTGCATTTTATAGAGTCTTGAAATTTGCTTTTATTTGTGAATGGAAAACATGGTAAGAGGAATGATTTTTAAGAAAAAAAGAAAAATTCTAACAGTTTGGGACCAAGGAATGAGAAAGTACGGTTCATGAAATGAAGCCTTCTTTAGTGGGGGAGGGCGCATAGCTCCCAACATCTTGGTACAAAAAATCGGGACAAAGCCAAAAATAATGGGAGAAGAAAGCCTCAAGAATAGGCATAAATTTTAAATACTGCTCATAAACTTAGAAAGTTATTAGAATAAAAGGTCTTCTTTACCATGCATTTTCTGAATTAGTCAGAGTCTGAAACTCCAATGACTGTCATTATTTAGTGAATTCAGACTTCAATGATTTGCCACAGAAATCCAAAAAAATCACAAATGTAATGAAGAACAAACCAAAAATATGTGGCAAAAATATGGACGGTCAGTGAAAATCAGTACAATTGAGAGGTATGGAGGGTATGGAGGAGAGGACATGAATGGTTACGATGTCTCAGGGTTGAGTATTGATGCATCTCTACATAGTCAGGAAGCTAGTGGAGGGAAGGAGTCATTCTTGATCAGTTTAAATAGTTGAGAGACTAATAGAAAGTAAACACATTATTTGACAGTCAGTTAGCTTTTTCCATGGTTTTGCAGTGCAGTTCATTTCTTGAGAAAAGTGTGATGACTCTGCAAATGGCATTTAAAATGGACTGGATGGTGGATATTTTTTCATTGTACTATGGCCAAAGTAGGAACTGCTCAGAATGTGAAAATTGTCCTATATGTATCCATATACTCTAGTCATTGTTTTGAAATTACCTTTTCAAGATTTCAATGAGGTTATGGAAAAGTCGAATGTATCTGTCACTACTTGCTGGGTGCGCATCTTACATTGTCATTCTTATAGCTGATACACATAGCTGGCATATGAAACAAATGTGGAAAGTTTCAAAATTCTATGTCAAAGTTTAACAGAGCAGTCATCTTCTAAGATCTAAGATGAATACTCTGGACCCTTCCCTTTTCCTTGGCTGATGACAGAGGGTAGTCTGAAGAAGAGTTTCCTTATTTCATAAGGCATCACTCTGTTGAGGCATAAAGAGGAAAACAGGTAGTGAGGTTTCATCTGACGAGGAGTGAAGTGTTCTCTTGATATAATATGTCATTGTCCCATGCAGAAGGAATGAAAATAAATCCCTGAGATTCACTGCAATAGGTGATGCTGAGAATAGGTCTGAGTCTGCAACACTGAAAAATAAATCCCTGAGATTCGCTGCAACGAGTGATGCTGAGACTAGGTCTGAGTCTGCAACACTGAAAATAAATCCCTGAGATTCGCTGTAACGAGTGATGCTGAGACTAGGTCTGAGTCTGCAACACTGAAAATAAATCCCTGGGATTCACTGCGAGTGATGATGAGACTAGGTCTGAGTTTGCAACACTGAAAATAAATCCCTGAGATTCGCTGCAACGAGTGATGCTGAGACTAGGTCTGAGTTTGCAACATTGAAAATAAATCCCTGAGATTCTCTGCAATAGGTGATGCTGAGACTAGGTCTGAGTCTGCAACATTGAAAATAAATCCCTGAGATTCACTGCAATAGGTGATGCTGAGACTAGGTCTGAGTCTGCAACATTGAAAATGAATCCCTGAGATTCACTGCAATAGGTGATGCTGAGAATAGGTCTGAGTCTGCAACACTGAAAATAAATCCCTGAGATTCACTGCAATAGGTGATGCTGAGAATAGGTCTGAGTCTGCAACACTGAAAATAAATCCCTGAGATTCACTGCAATAGGTGATGCTGAGAATAGGTCTGAGTCTGCAACACTGAAAATAAATCCCTGAGATTCACTGCAATAGGTGATGCTGAAACTAGGTCTGAGTCTGCCGCATTGAAAATGAATCCCTGAGATTCGCTGCAATGGGTGATGCTGAGACTAGGTCTGGGTCTGCCGCATTGAAAATGAATCCCTGAGATTTCCTGCAATGGGTGATGCTGAAACTAGGTCTGAGTCTGCTGCAGTGAAAATGAATCCCTGAGATTTCCTGCAATAGGTGATGCTGAAACTAGGTCTGAGTCTGCCACAGTGAAAATTAATCCCTGGGATTTGCTGCAACGGGTGATCCTGAGACTAGGTCTGAGTCTGCCACATTGAAAATGAATCCCTGAGATTTGCTGCAATGGGTGATGCTGAAACTAGGTCTGAGTCTGCCGCAGTGAAAATGAATCCCTGAGATTCGCTGCAACGGGTGATGCTGAGACTAGGGCTAAATCTGCCGCAGTGAAAATGAATCCCTAAGATATGCTGCAATGGGTGATGCTGAAACTAGGTCTGAGTCTGCCGCAGTGAAAATGAATCCCTGAGATTTGCTGCAATGGGTGATGCTGAGACTAGGTCTGAGTCTGGCTTAAGATAATAGCCTATCTAATATTATTGATATTCCTGCTAGGTCATTAATCCACTTTCAAAGGAGATTGGAACCCTTAAAACAGGAGTACTTTACAAGTGGATATTCTTTTTTTTTCATATCTCAAATAGCACAAGTTAGTGAGCAAATGTGACAGTGGCCAGATTCATACTCATTAACATTCTAGTGTTTAGGTTAGAAAAGTAATTGGTGAGACATCCATTTACAACTATATTCTTCCTCCCTGTGCTTACCTGTAGTTTTCAAAAAATCTAGAAGTCCACATATTACTTTTCCTTATGTGTCACATTTTCTTAGGTCCTCATTTTATCTCTCGCTCTACCTATTAAATGCATTAATGTCTAATGTCACCATGCTTACTAATGTATATGCTTTGTGTTGTTAACCTGTACCAAGGAGAATCTTTTTGAAAATTAATCACTGACAAAATCTGTTGCTGTTGTGACCACATGCACTAAGGTGATCTCCAGATGTGCATTGCACCATGGTAGATCAAAAATCTCTCATTTTAAGTTATATCCAGTGGGGTTAGGAACTGCTACTGCTGTTACCTCCTTCTGATTCCAGATGTATGGCATTTCACCTGAGAATATTGGATACTACCTCTCAATCCAGATTACCATTGGGAAGTAAGGGATCAAGATCAAATAAGGAAATGTGAATGAATCTATAATCCATGAGATATGTGAAGTAAGGGATCAAGATCAACCAAGGAAATGTGAATGAATCAAGAATCCATGAGAAATGGGAAGTAAAGGATCGAGATCAACCAAGGAAATTTGAATGAATCTAGAATCCATGAGAAATGGGAAGTAAGGGATCAAGATCAACCAAGGAAATGTGAATGAATCTAGAATCCATGAGAAATGGGAAGTAAGGGATCAAGATCAACCAAGGAAATGTGAATGAATCTAGAATCCATGAGAAATGGGAAGTAAGGGATCAAGATCAAATAAGGAAGTGAGAATGAATCTAGAATCCATGAGAAATGGGAAGTAAGGGATCAAGATCAACCAAGAAAATGTGAATGAATCTAGAACCCGTGAGAAATGGGAAGTAAGGGATCAAGATCAACCAAGGAAATGTGAATGAATCTAGAATCCATGAGAAATGGGAAGTAAGGGATCAAGATCAACCAAGGAAATGTGAATTAATCTAGAATTCATGAGAAATGGGAAGTAAGGGAACAAGATCAACCAAGGAAATGTGAATGAATCTAGAATCCATGAGAAATGGAAAGTAAGGGCTCAAGATCAACCAAGGAAATGTGAATAAATCTAGAATCCATAAGAAATGGGAAGTACGGGATCATCAACCAAGAAAATGTGAATGAATCTAGAATCCATGAGAAATGGGAAGTAAGGGATCGAGGTCAAATAAGGAAGTGTGAATGAATCTAGAATCCACTATTTTCACTATTCACTAAATGCTAGTCACATAAAATATCAATGAAATGACATTTACTGAATAAAGAAAAATTATTACAAATGAGGTTTTATGAGGGCTTATACCACCTACATCTGATACGCAAGGGACACCTGTTACTTCTTGTAAGTAACCCAAGACCTACTAAAATTCCACAAACCCAAATCCAATACAGAGTGCAACTTATATAGCTACCATCCCTCTATTGCATGGAACAAACTCCCACTAGAAATAGGTCCCTGACTCACCCCAAACAATTTAAGCTAGCAACTAAAGACAACTTTAAGAAACACTGGTCCTGCCATTGTACTCACCCTCCCTGATTATTACCTACCTTTTATAGTGCAGTCAAACTAACTTACTAAAACTTACCATTAACTACTTCATCCTATGCTTCCTATGCAGCCTGCAAAGCTTCTTCTATACTCTTCTCCCTGAATTTCTTATGTAACCTTTTAAGTTTCTGCTACTCTGCATACAAAATCTTATATTTACTCAACTCTCTTTTTAAAGCAAAACATACAACTTATTCTACTTTTTAACATTCTCCTTTTGTTTATAGTATTGTTTTATCTGTCAACAATATACATGTATGTAGCTTGCATATTTTAACTACCAAAATTCTCTGTTGCTATTTTTATTGAAATGTATCTGTATTGCTATTTTTATTGCATTGCATATCTTTGGAGCTTTTCTCCCCGGGCCTCTGCTGAAAAAAGAGCAATAGGTCAGCCAGACACTCCCAGTCAACAAATGTAAAATAAAATAAATAAATAAATTCTGAGGTCCCTGCATACTGGGGAAAGATGACAGACCCCAAACAAATATTAATGGGTTATTCAGTGCAGCTGTGCTGTTATACAATAAACTTCAATACAAAAGACAAATTGTAAAATACCTGGTGACGAATTGTTGGACTTATGAAAAGTTTCTTCTTCTTACACCTCCAGACATACAGATGTACACACACACACACACACACACACACACACACACACACACACACACACACACACACACACACACACACACACACACACACACACACACACACATTCTTAATGCTAAGCCCTATTTCTCTTAATTACAAACAAATATAAATTCATTTAGTTACATTTCCAAACTGGCTGTTTTGATTTGAAATAACATCTTATACTTTCCACAGAAAGACATAAACTGACAGTAGGTAATTCCTGGTTCCCCACTTAGTTTGAGCAGTTTTCTATCAAAGGATGAGCTAAAGCTGTTTGTTAACTCACCTCTTAAATCCATTTCTTTGTCCCTACCCCCAAAGCAGCCTCTTCTGCCCCAAGCACTTACAGAAAACCTGTTATATGTTATTATAACATAATTTTTGTGTGCCTCTGTGTGTGTGTGTGTGTGTGTGTGTGTGTGTGTGTGTGTGTGTGTGTGTGTGTGTGTGCATGTGTTGGTGTGTGTTTTATCTCACTAGTCTTCTTTCATAAGAGAGAGACCTACCTTTTCTGATTCTCTTGAATGTCTTATTAAACTTTAAAATTCCTGCCATTCTTCTGCCCACAGCCCTTCCCCAAGAGCCCATATTGTTAAACATCATTATTCTCTTTCCAATGACTGCTCTCCTTCAACAGTTCATTTCACATTGCTGATTGCACCACGGAGCTGTTACTTCATTTACTGCCCATCTGTTCTACCTCCTTACAAAGCTCTACTGCTGTAAAATGCATGAGGTAGCTACAGCTTTTTTTCTGCACGCAAAGTATAGCTGCTTGTTTTATTCTGTTCCCATCTACCACATGGCCAGGATCAGAATCATGGATTCAATCCACCTTATACTTATGATGAGAGGAAAACAGGAAGCTGTGTAGATGGGATAGCACATCCACCTGCTCTCTCCTGACAGAGTCTGGATGCTCAGGGTTGGGAGGGTGGCCTAATGATTAAGGTGTTTGCCTTACAAACACAAGGTGCAGGGTTCAAGTCTCCCAAGGGATAATTGGCTAGGCTTAAAATGGCTCACAAGGACAGTTAGCCTAGTATTGATCTATGAACCTATAATCTATGAACCTAAGTACACATGTAACACCTGAATGTTGTCATTTACACAGCAAAGATTAGTGAAAGAACAGTCTAGTCTAAATTAATTGCTAGGTATTATGTGTAGAGATAAACAGATGCAGTCTATGGCCAATTAGACAGACAGTCAAGCATAAAGACATATGGATACTGTGTGTAGATGTCTACAAAGAAATATGAGAAGCAGGACAGACACCTTCTGTAGAGCTGTACCTTATGTAGGTAAGCAGTAGTACATGTGCAGGTGGATACAACTGATACAGATATAGTATTAATAGATGGAGCATTTCTCCCCGGACCTCCGCTGAAAACAGGATCTGTGGAACCTAGTCGGACTTTCCCGGTCAACAAATGTTAAATAAATAGATAAAAAAAAATAAAGATGCCTTGTCCAGATGGATACAGATTTAAAATTCTGTTAATACATGGATGCTACGAATACAGCATCCATGGGACCAGATGACATCCCAGGCTGTGTACTACATGAGCTACAAAATGAACTGGCACCTCACCTAAGTGTCATGTTTAATCATAGCCTCACCTCAGGCTTTGTGCCCACTGACTGGCGCACAGCTGCAGTTATCCCACTCCACAAGGGGGGATCCGCCTTGGATCCCGGGAACTACCGTCCCATCAGTCTGACAAGCCTGATGTGCAAGGGCATGGAACACATTATCATGGAACTTCTAAAGAAAGACATTGGCAACCTTCAAACACTGGACCCCACCCAGTTTAGGTTTGTGAAGGGCCGATCTTGTCTCCTGAATCTGATTGACTTCTTCAAATCAGTCTCCAGAGCTGTGGACGAGGGTAAGGCGGTCCACACAGTGGTGGACCTCACCAAGGCCTTCAACACCATCCCCCACTCTGGAATCATAGATAAACTTACTAAGCTGGGCATAAATCCCTACGTCACTTGATGGGTTGCCAACTGGCTTACTGACAGAACCCAGACTGCAAAAGTAGCCGACTCCAAATCCAGCTCCAGACAAGTGACAAGTGGAGTACCTCAGGGTTCAGTCCTGGGACCACTCTTGTTTGGCATCTACTTCTCTGAAGTACAGGCCAACACTAAGGGACTCTGGCTAACAAAGTTCACAGATGACTGCAAACTGGGAGCCATTATTGAATCCCCAAATGATGTGGATATTCTACAAAAGGGACTTACAGAAACAGATGCCTGGTGCCAGAGCCATGGGCTCAAGCTTAATGCCAAGAAATGTATAGTTATGCCCTCTGGAAAAAAAACATGTACCCATGAATTACCACATAGGTGGCAGTACACTAAACATCGAAAGTTTGATGAGAAACCTAGGGACACAGGTGGACAGTGGTCTCACTTTCGATAACCACATCGCCACAACAGTCAGGAAATCCTTCTATGTGGCACACCTCATCACTAAGGGCTTTTCATCCAGAAAAAAAGGAGGTCATTGTCCCACTGTATTCATCCCTCATTAGACCCATTATAGAGTATAATGCCCTGTTTGGTATGTACCTCACAAGACATCTGCAACAGCTGGAAAGGCCACAGAAATACCTCACTAAAAGAATCACAGGCCTAAAGCAGCTGCCATTATGCTGACCATCTAAAAAAACTCCAGCTATACGCTGTGGCATGTCGTCTACTCAGAGGTGATCTCTGCTTAACATACAAGGCCATGTCAAATCCTGAGCTGTTGGACATGCTCCACTTAAAGAAATCCCAATCCCTCAGAGCCACATGCTCCAGGGATCTAAACCTTGTCATCACAACGAACAAAACATGCTGGAGGGATAGGTTCCTGACACAGAGACTCCCCATACTCTGGAATAGACTGCCCATACATGTCAAGCAGAGCACCTCCTTGGCCCTCTTCAAAAGGAACCTTGATGATTGGATGGGAGATAGGAAATTCACCCCGGGGATCATGTCAGTCACCCTGCTAGACAGGGGTCCAGTGAAGTAAATATTGTGGGAAGAAATATCCAGGGAATTGTTATGGCTAGGCTTGTATAGGCCCCAGGGCCGATAGCCTAGTACCAACCTATGAACCTATGAACTTTGGGATAGGTCCACTGTAAATAAATATATCTGCCTGCCTGTTGATACCTTTGTAGGTACTATGTGTAATAACTAGGTATTTTCTTCCAATAAGTACGGACAAATATGCACAATAGAAGGATTTTAAGTTTTAATTTTACGCGTAAGTAAACATATAAAAGCAATGCACAATTAATATAAAAAAGTGGTCCACATTGAGCTTTTACTCTATATAGACAACTTCTTTCAGGAGAAGAAATCTTTAAGAAATTTACCTTTAATACATAAAAATTCTGAAGAACATACAGTTAAAACAACAGGCAAGACAAATTCATTTATACACATTTCCCTCAAGGGTGACATTGTGGCCTTCTTACAGAGCAGTTAAGAATTCATATTCATGTTTTTTTATTGTTTTACTGATGTCCTTACCTGCAGCACCTTGTAAAAGAAGAATTCCATTGAAAACTAGCAGAAGACAAAGGATGAGCGTTCGTCTCCATAACAACCACATTACCTGCCAATCAGACAAAAGAAGCCTTGTTATTGCTTAGTGCTGGATGGTATGGTGCGCTGCTTCACTTCTGAGTATGATATGAAGTCACATGGTTCCTGCTGAGCTGGCATGCTTACCTCTGTACAAATATTCTCTGACTCTGTAATTCTTGTGGTCCTGAAGTCAGTTAACAACCTCTGATAATGAATCACCAAGCACAACATATACTCCAAACTCTGCCTGCACAATACTCACTAAACATGCCAGCAAGAAAATTATTAATAACCTCCTATACACATAGCCAAAACACACTTTACACTCCTTTACTTACTCACAGCTAATAAACCCACACACACAACACATGATCAGTCACTCACTCCATACCTCACCTGCACAGTACTTACCTGCACATGCTACAACCCACACGCACAACACATGATCAGTCACTCAGTCCATACCCTACCTGCCCCGTACTTACCTGCACATGCTACAACCCACACGCACAACACATGATCAGTCACTCACTCCATACCCTATCTGCACAGTACTTAACTGCACATGCTACAACCCACACGCACAACACATGATCAGTCACTCACTCCATACCCTACCTGCCCCGTACTTACCTGCACATGCTGCAACCCACACGCACAACACAAGATCAGTCACTCACTCCATACCCTACCTGCCCTGTACTTACCTGCACATGCTACAACCCACACGCACAACACAAGATCAGTCACTCACTCCATACCCTACCTGCCCCGTACTTACCTGCACATGCTACAACCCACACGCACAACACAAGATCAGTCACTCACTCCATACCCTACCTGCCCCGTACTTACCTGCACATGCTGCAACCCACACGCACAACACAAGATCAGTCACTCACTCCATACCCTACCTGCCCCGTACTTACCTGCACATGCTACAACCCACACGCACAACACAAGATCAGTCACTCACTCCATACCCTACCTGCCCCGTACTTACCTGCACATGCGACAACCCACACGCACAACACAAGATCAGTCACTCACTCCATACCTCACCTGCACAGTACTTACCTGCACATGCTACAACCCACACGCACAACACAAGATCAGTCACTCACTCCATACCCTACCTGCCCTGTACTTACCTGCACATGCTACAACCCACAGCAACACAAGATCAGTCACCACTCCATACCTCACCTGCACAGTACTTACCTGCACATGCTACAACCCACACGCACAACACAAGATCAGTCACTCACTCCATACCCTACCTGCCCTGTACTTACCTGCACATGCTACAACCCACACGCACAACACAAGATCAGTCACTCACTCCATACCTCACCTGCACAGTACTTACCTGCACATGCTACAACCCACACGCACAACACAAGATCAGTCACTCACTCCATACCCTACCTGCCCTGTACTTACCTGCACATGCTACAACCCACACGCACAACACAAGATCAGTCACTCACTCCATACCTCACCTGCACAGTACTTACCTGCACATGCTACAACCCACACGCACAACACAAGATCAGTCACTCACTCCATACCCTACCTGCCCTGTACTTACCTGCACATGCTACAACCCACACGCACAACACAAGATCAGTCACTCACTCCATACCTCACCTGCACAGTACTTACCTGCACATGCTACAACCCACGCACAACACAAGATCAGTCACTCACTCCATACCCTACCTGCCCTGTACTTACCTGCACATGCTACAACCCACACGCACAACACAAGATCAGTCACTCACTCCATACCTCACCTGCACAGTACTTACCTGCACATGCTACAACCCACACGCACAACACAAGATCAGTCACTCACTCCATACCCTACCTGCCCTGTACTTACCTGCACATGCTACAACCCACACGCACAACACAAGATCAGTCACTCACTCCATACCCTATCTGCACAGTACTTAACTGCACATGCTACAACCCACACGCACAACACAAGATCAGTCACTCACTCCATACCCTACCTGCCCTGTACTTACCTGCACATGCTACAACCCACACGCACAACACAAGATCAGTCACTCCACTCACCTGCAGTACCCACCTGCACATGCTACCCACACGCACAACACAAGATCAGTCACTCCTCCATACCCTACCTGCCCCGTACTTACCTGCACATGCTACAACCCACACGCACAACACAAGATCAGTCACTCACTCCATACCCTACCTGCCCTGTACTTACCTGCACATGCTACAACCCACACGCACAACACAAGATCAGTCACTCACTCCATACCCTATCTGCACAGTACCTAACTGCACATGCTACACAGATTCATCAGAAATCTCCTACCAACACTTCATTGCTCTGGTGGACTTGACACGTTTCTTATAGAGTGCAGACCTACTATAATGTTGTCCCATGCATGCGCATACTCATCCAAAAAAAGTGTGTGCGTGTGTGTGTATATATATATATATATATATATATATATATATATATATATATATATGTCTACCTGAAAACACCGAACACTGAACGCCGACAACGAGATAACCGACACCGGATGATCGACAATGGAGATGACTGATAATTGAAAATCCCGACGCTGAGAACACCGACATGTTAAGGTAAGTGTGTGATAGTGAAGGACGTTAGGGTCAGGGTGCGGGTAAGGTAAGTGTGCGATAATGACAGACTTTAAGGTTAGAGGCGGGTTAAGTGAGTTAGGGTTAGGGTGCGGGTAGGGTAAGTGTATGATAGTGACAGACTTTAGGGTTGGGGTGGGTTAAGTGAGTTTGGGTTAGGGCGCGGGTTAGGTGAGTGTGCGATAGTGACAGACCTTAGGGTTAGGGTTTGGGTTAAGGTTAGTGCATAGATAGTTGTGTATGTAAGGTTTAGTGTAGGTTTGTAAGGTTTTTTATGTGCTTGTGTTGTGTGTGTGCTTTACGGAAAAGGTGTTTGTTTTGTTTTGTTGACTTCCGGGATTGTGGTTTATCGGGCTTGTGATGTTTCATGTTTTTGAACTTTCGGTTTTGTGGTGTTGGTTATCTCGTTGTCGGCGTTTTTGCGTGTTGGTGTTTTCAGGTAGGCCCATATATATATATATATATCTATATATATATATATATATATATATATATATATACACACATATATATATACACATATATATATATATATATATATATATATATATATATATATAAATATATATAGATATATATATATATATATATATATATATATATACATATATATATATATATATATATATATATATATATATATATGTAAAAATACAGCTATCATTTGCACACTAAATGTCAATGTCTTTACTTTGAAACCAACAACCACTTTGATTAGCAAGCATGGATGTGCTGAGAAACATTCTCAGCACATTCAAAAAAAAAATAGCATTTTTTTTTGCATGTTGGCATGCCCTCCACACACACACACACCTCCCACACCCCTAGATATTATATATACTAACTCCAAGATCTCACAAATGCAGGGTTAGGAGATAGATAGATAGATAGATAGATAGATAGATAGATAGATAGATAGATAGATAGATAGACATAGAGATAGATATGGAATAGATATAATTGAGAAGTATATATGTTCATTGAGAGTATATATCTGGCAATAAGAACTTGCTGAACTAACCCTTGATAAGACTTTCAGAGAACAACTGGATGGCAGCCATTTGTGTTTGTGTGTATATATATATATATATATATATATATATATATATATATATATGCCTTTTCATATTTTGTCACTATGTGAGTCTGTATTGTGTGTGTATATGTGTGTGCGAGTGTGTGTGTGTGCATGTCTGCATGTGTGTGTGTGTGTGTGTGTGTGTGTTTGTGCGCGCGCGCGTGCGTGTGTGTGTGTGCGTGTGCATGTGTGCGTATATCATATGCATTGTATTCAAGGGGTATCTTGCCTTGTATATATTACTGGGTGGATGCACCACACCTTGTTAAACTGGAGTTCCTGCTGACATAATCCTACCCATCTCATGCAGTGCCCACTTCTGACTTCAGAAAGCTCTGTATTCAGAGTCTATGATGAACTTCTCTACATTATGAATGATCCCCTATCAAAATTATGCATTCAGTGGCTCATGTTCCATGGGGCATGATTCAGTTGAAATGCTGCTTGGTATATCGATCAGTGCTGCATATTAACGATAACAGCACACTGCTCCTTCCTGAGCTGTGCACAAAGTACATGCATATAATTTATAATTTGCAACGATGCATATAATATATAATTTGTAATGGTGTATATAATATATCATTTGTAATGGTGCATATAATATATCATTTGTAACGGTGCATATCATTTATAATTTGTAATGGTGCATATAATATATCATTTGTAACAGTGCATATAATATGTCATTTGTAATGGTGCATATAATATATCATTTGTAACAGTGCATATAATATATAATTTGTAAAAGTGCATATAATATGGGCAGGATTCAGGAAGGCTTGCACGGAGTCTAAGAGTAGTGTAAGACTCCATGCAGCCCTCGCGATCCAGGAACAGCCCGAAATTCCGTGAGAGACCAGCTAAAACATCTCTTACATGGAGTGGGCGTGGATATGCTAATCACCTCACTTGCAGCCGAAAGACATGCAAATGAGGTAGATTAGCGATCCACGAAGCCCAAACCAGCCCGTGTAAGAGCCGTTTTAGCTGCAGAAATGTACTCAGTTGACAACTGAGTACATTTCTGCAAAAAACACAATGGAGCCATGTCAGCTCCAAATAAAGGAGCAGAAATGCTAGGGGCTGCCATAGCTGTCATAAGGAGACATAGGCAACTTGCTGAGGGTGGTGACAATGCAAATGGTGCCAGACAACCCACTGAGGGAGGCATGCCAGCGGCCAAATATGTGGCCATTGGCAAGGTACCCCGAAAAATTGAGAAATAAATAATTTTTTTTTTCCGGCGATCGCAGATGTTTAAATGCAGCGCAGCCCCGCGAAACGGGCTGCGCTATATAAAACATAAAAATGAAGGTTATAAACCCACAAATGTGGGTTTATGCAATACATGGATTTACAATGCAGGGACCAGCAGACCAAAAACAACATGGCCACCGTTTAGTGGTTGCTAAGGGGGGAAGCTGAGTCTAAGACATGTAACTAAGCATTAGTAGGCAATCTGATGTAAATGAGTGTTAGGATACTGAATCCACTGTCACATAGCAAATGAGCACATTCTGAGTAGTGTAAGAGTTACATAAGGGGGAGGAACAGAGTAGGAGATAGGTGACATCACAGGGGGAATGGCAGAAAGAAATGCAGTTCATTGGAGGTCAGTGTTACATGACAGATGTCAGACACATATCATGGAAAGAGGAGTGCCACAAGATAAGCATGGGAAAGTCAAGAAATGGAAGGTGTACACTGTTGCTTACACCAAAGTTTCTTGCTGGTGCATGCAAGACGCAGCGCGCCATGAGACGCGAGTAGGGCAGTGTGTGCGCGTGTAAGGCAGACTGAGCATGTGGGAGCCTGTTGGCAGACTTGTAAGATGGTTTGCACTGGTGTGCGCGTGTTTTAACCCGAATAAGAAGATTCTAAACTGTGCAAGCATGTGTGCGCGCGTGTAAGCCACTGTGAGTGTGTTTCTGCTGGTATGTGCGTTGCTCCCCCCTGAGGAAACAGAGAGGAAAAAGGAAGCAACAGAATTAGTAGGAAGCTGGGCCATGGGATTGTGGTTTATCGGCATGTGATGTTTCATGTTTTTGAACTTTGGTTTTGTGGTGTTGGTTATCTCGTTGTCGGCGTTTTTGCGTGTTGGTGTTTTCAAATAGGCCCATATATATATATATATATATATATATATATATATATATATATATATATATATATATATATACATATATATATACACACATATATATATCTATACATATATATATAACTACATATATATAAATATATATAGATATATATATATATATATATATATATATATATATATATATATATATATATATATATATATATATATATATATGTAAAAATACAGCTATCATTTGCACACTAAATGTCAATGTCTTTACTTTGAAACCAACAACCACTTTGATTAGCAAGCATGGATGTGCTGAGAAACATTCTCAGCACATTCAAAAAAAAAATAGCATTTTTTTTGCATGTTGGCATGCCCCTCCACACACACACACACCTCCCACACCCCCTAGTGCGTATATATACTAACTCCAAGATCTCACAAATGCAGGGTTAGGAGATAGATAGATAGATAGATAGATAGATAGATAGATAGATAGACATAGAGATAGATATGGAATAGATATAATTGAGAAGTATATATGTTCATTGAGAGTATATATCTGGCAATAAGAACTTGCTGAACTAACCCTTGATAAGACTTTCAGAGAACAACTGGATGGCAGCCATTTGTGTTTGTGTGTATATATATATATATATATATATATATATATATATATATATATATGCCTTTTCATATTTTGTCACTATGTGAGTCTGTATTGTGTGTGTATATGTGTGTGCGAGTGTGTGTGTGTGCATGTATGCATGTGTGTGTGTGTGTGTGTGTGTGTGTGTTTGTGGCAGGTGTGTGTGTGTGCGTGTGCATGTGTGCGTATATCATATGCATTGTATTCAAGGGGTATCTTGCCTTGTATATATTACTGGGTGGATGCACCACACCTTGTTAAACTGGAGTTCCTGCTGACATAATCCTACCCATCTCATGCAGTGCCCACTTCTGACTTCAGAAAGCTCTGTATTCAGAGTCTATGATGAACTTCTCTACATTATGAATGATCCCCTATCAAAATTATGCATTCAGTGGCTCATGTTCCATGGGGCATGATTCAGTTGAAATGCTGCTTGGTATATCGATCAGTGCTGCATATTAACGATAACAGCACACTGCTCCTTCCTGAGCTGTGCACAAAGTACATGCATATAATTTATAATTTGCAACGATGCATATAATATATAATTTGTAATGGTGTATATAATATATCATTTGTAATGGTGCATATAATATATCATTTGTAACGGTGCATATCATTTATAATTTGTAATGGTGCATATAATATATCATTTGTAACAGTGCATATAATATGTCATTTGTAATGGTGCATATAATATATCATTTGTAACAGTGCATATAATATATAATTTGTAAAAGTGCATATAATATGGGCAGGATTCAGGAAGGCTTGCACGGAGTCTAAGAGTAGTGTAAGACTCCATGCAGCCCTCGCGATCCAGGAACAGCCCGAAATTCCGTGTAAGAGACCAGCTAAAACATCTCTTACATGGAGTGGGCGTGGATATGCTAATCACCTCACTTGCAGCCGAAAGACATGCAAATGAGGTAGATTAGCGATCCACGAAGCCCAAACCAGCCCGTGTAAGAGCCGTTTTAGCTGCAGAAATGTACTCAGTTGACAACTGAGTACATTTCTGCAAAAAACACAATGGAGCCATGTCAGCTCCAAATAAAGGAGCAGAAATGCTAGGGGCTGCCATAGCTGTCATAAGGAGACATAGGCAACTTGCTGAGGGTGGTGACAATGCAAATGGTGCCAGACAACCCACCGTGAGGAGGCATGCCAGCGGCCAAATATGTGGCCATTGGCAAGGTACCCCGAAAAATTGAGAAATAAATAATTTTTTTTTCCGATCGAATGTTTAAATACAGCGCAGCCCCGCGAAACGGGCTGCGCTATATAAAACATAAAAATGAAGGTTATAAACCCACAAATGTGGGTTTATGCAATACATGGATTTACAATGCAGGGACCAGCAGACCAAAACAACATGGCCACCGTTTAGTGGTTGCTAAGGGGGAAGCTGAGTCTAAGACATGTAACTAAGCATTAGTAGGCAATCTGATGTAAATGAGTGTTAGGATACTGAATCCCACTGTCACATAGCAAATGAGCACATTCTGAGTAGAGTAAGAGTTACATAAGGGGGAGGAACAGAGTAGGAGATAGGTGACATCACAGGGGGGAATGGCAGAAAGAAATGCAGTTCATTGGAGGTCAGTGTTACATGACAGATGTCAGACACATATCATGGAAAGAGGAGTGCCACAAGATAAGCATGGGAAAGTCAAGAAATGGAAGGTGTACACTGTTGCTTACACCAAAGTTTCTTGCTGGGCGTGCATGCAAGACGTGCGCGCCATGAGACGCGAGTAGGGCAGTGTGTGCGCGTGTAAGGCAGACTGAGCATGTGGGAGCCTGTTGGCAGACTTGTAAGATGGTTTGCACTGGTGTGCGCGTGTTTTAACCCGAATAAGAAGATTCTAAACTGTGCAAGCATGTGTGCGCGCGTGTAAGCCACTGTGAGTGTGTTTCTGCTGGTATGTGCGTTGCTCCCCCCTGAGGAAACAGAGAGGAAAAAGGAAGCAACAGAATTAGTAGGAAGCTAGCAGGGAATACTGCTGGAGCTAGCAGGTGAAAACAATTAGAAGCAGGCAATTACACAGGCAGAATAGTAGCCCAGCCAAGCACTTAAAACACTGCAAACAGCAGTGCAGGATGTTTCTCTCAAGAGACACTGCAAGACAGGAGTAAGCTATTAGAAGTGAAAACTGAAAAAGCTGAACTCAGAGCAGAAATGCTAGGGGCTGCCATAGCTGTCATAAGGAGACATAGGCAACTTGCTGAGGGTGGTGACAATGCAAATGGTGCCAGACAACCCACCGTGAGGAGACGGAGAAGAGTGTACAGGCCCAGGGTCACCTACCACGGGTTACATGAGCTGGAGATAGTGGAGCGCTATAGAGTGGACAGAGACCTCCTGCAGCAAATTGTTGAGCTGTGCAGGCCATGCCTCACACACAGAACCAACAGAGGGGAACCCATCCCAGTGGAAACCAAGGTATGTGTTGGCCTAAGAATACTAGCAACAGGTACCTTCCAGAGACCAACTGGTGATATGATGGGGATATCACAGGCATCAGCCTACAGGGTACTGTACCAGTTCCTGGATGCCATGTCAGCACATGTCGGTGATCATGTATATTTCCCCAATGCCCGTGAGGTATTGGCCAGCAATATGCGTCACTTCCAGCAAATAGCGGAATACCCTGAGGTAGTGGGTGCAATAGATTGCACACACATATGCATCAAAGCACCAGCCGGTGAGCGGGGTAGGGCCTACATTAACCGAAAGGGCTTCCCCTCCATCAACTGCCAGGTCATGTGTGATGCCCAGGGCATAATAATGAATGTGTGTGCTGGCTGCCCTGGGAGCTACCATAATTCCCATATCTGGCATTTGACGCAGCTGTACCAGACATTTGCCATGGGGACATCCCACATGGACACCTAGTGGGGGATGCAGGTTATGCACTGGAGCCGTGGCTGATGACACCCATCAGAAACGCACACACACCTGAACAGGAACGCCAAAATGAGGCACACACACAAACACGTAATGTAATAGAGCGTGTGTTTGGGCTGCTCAAGTCACGGTTCCGGTGTCTGGACACATCTGGTGCAGCCTTGCAGTACTCACCAATTACATGTACCCAAATTGTCATGGTATGTGCTATGCTACATAATATGGTCTTGCAAAAACAGCTGCAGCAGGACCAGCATAGGGCCGGGCCAAACAGCCCCCCACCATTGCCAAGGCCATCACAGGCAGAGCGTGACTCGGAGGAGGAACAACCTGAGCCTGCCCCAGTAGGCACAAGGAGGCGTACCCAGTATGCCCTGGCCTTGTCAAAGAGGCAATGCATAGCACATACACTGGCTCAGTAGGAACCCTGGGAATGATGCCCCTCTCTGACTCACTCATATAATAACAGGGATGCCTAAAATGACATAGCCTGCTCTCAAATATGTACAGGCCGTGTAGTATGTGCATCCGACAGAGGCAGCCCTGCAGCACCACCTCAGGCATGAATGCCATGTGTTAAGCAATGTAACACCATGTAGTATATGCAAACTTGATGACCCTGACTAACATCCTACCCTCACCAAGCATAATGCCACAATATGACAATGAGATGATCAATTGCAATAATTGGCTGAAGTATTGCAGTTTGTCAAAGGGGATCCAATGTGTGCCAGCCTGGGATGACATGCTGAGCATGACATGATGCTCCACCTGCTAGGGGTGGCATGCACCTATCAGTCCAGGCCTTATGGATACTGGCAAAGGCTGTTGTTACCCACAGCATGCCTTGAATAGGTAAGGCTCAAAACACAAACCCACCTCCATAGGTATCACAAGGGATAAGAACCTAGATGTAGTGCTACCCAATGCCAGAAGTCTAAACAGCAAGATGCATGCAGTCTAAACTCCCCCAGTATGGAGAATGTTGATATCTGTCCTGTAACAGAAAACTGGGTCAAGGCTCACGACAGCACCCTAACACTACCAGGTTACACCTCATACTGTGCTGTACAACCTCAAAACATGGAACAAGCTACAAAAGGAGGGTGACTAGCAATAATTGTCAAGGATAACCACACCCCCATGTTGGTACCACAACAAGAAGCAGCATGGACTAGCCATGGTCAAGTAACAGTGGCTAAAACTGCCTCCCAGTTTATAGCCTGCTACAGACTACCATCCTAACACCAGGAACTGCACTTGGCCTATGTTGGAATACATGAATATATCAAGCCCTCCAAACCACATTATATTGGGTGACTGAAAATACCCAAACATAGACTGGGAGCATTATACTAGCTCCAACACTGTAGGACAAAAGTTCCTAGAATCCATAAACCAAATGCCCAGGAACAATGTACCACTCCCACAAGAGGGGTAAGCATACTGGATGTGATAATCAGCAACATGGGTACTGGATGGCAAGATGAGAAGTGTATCCCTCACTGGTAAGACCAGACCATAGAGTAATCACACTGGATATACACATCCTGACCACAGTCCCTGGCCAGAAAACCACAGTGAAAAACATGTGTAAAGCAAAAGTTGCACTCCTCCAAACTGATGTGGAATCCATTAAAGGCCCTGTGCAGGTGAAAAATATGGGCCACACCTCAGAACCTGTTATACAGGCATTCCATGAACACTGCCAGGAATGCTTGGATTATGCAATCCCAAATAAAACCAAGACACAATGCCATACACACAGGCATCTGGCATGGTGGACTCCAGCCATTACCAAACCATGCAAGAGAATGAGGAAGCTACTACATGATAGAGCAAACATAAAAAGGGAAGTAATCACTGATCAGTAGTATGGCAATAAAATATGTCCACACATACAATCCACTAAGGCCAGCTACAACAAGTTGAATCTGTGAATCTTGAGGCAATGTTACACCTGCCCCAAGTACACAGACAACCCCCACCTCCCCCCAAGAAATACAAATATATGTGAGAGATGCAACCATTTATCCAAACCGGAGGTTGAGCTCTCTCAACTCAGTACTGTCAAAACTAGTCAGGAGGAGAAGGTAACCACACACACCACAAACCCAGTCTCACATAGACCTATCACAACTGCAAACCAAAGACATAAACACAGAAAAACATTCCCGGAGGCCCTAATTACAAACACACCACATCAACAGAGGCCTCCAAAGCAGACACCCAAGCAACCACTACCTCCAAACATAGCACATGCAACACATAGTACACAAAGCTGGTGTGCCAAGCAGTCACAGGCCAGAAGGAGAAACAACATGCTTGATACAGTTGTAATAGGTGACTCCATAGTCAGACACACTGCTGTCCCGCTCACCAGACTGAACAATGGAAAGGGTACAGTAAGCTGCCTGTAGGCTGCTACAATACGCCACATAACACAAGTATGCAGGTCACCCCAAAGCAAGTAGAAATATGATGCAGTCATTGTCCATGCTGGCGTGAATGACCTGAGATGTACCTCCCCGGACAACATGAAAAGAGACATAGATGAGCTCTCCGATTATGTAGTCCAGGCCGGTATGACACTGACCGTGTGCAGTATCCTACCCTCACCAAGAATGATGCCACAGTACAAACACAGAATGATCAGCTTTAACAAGTGGCACAATTACTGGTGTCATTCCAAGGGGATCCAATGTCTGTCTGCCTGGGATGTCATGCTTGACAAGCCACGCTGCTGTTCCAGGGATGGCTTGCACCTGTTACCCCTGGGCATCTGGATATTGGATAAGGCTCTTGCCACCTCCATAGAGCCTTTCATAGGCAAGGCTGAAAAGACTAACCCACCTCCCTAGAAAACATAAGTGGAAAGAAACATAAGGGTAATTCTGACCAATGCCAGACGTGTAAAACTCAATATCCATGCTCCCGAGGCTGTCCCCAGTATGGATAACATTGACGTCCGTGCAGTGACAGAAACCTGCAGCAAGGCTCCTGACAGCACACCAGCACTACCAGGTTATACCTCATATCATGCGTTATGGCCCCAAAACCTGGACCAAAACATAAAAGGAGGGGGAGTATCCATATTCAGCACAGACACCCACACGTCCAGGTAACTGACAATGCACGAAGCATCGGAGACCACCCATGTGCAACTAACCGTAGGCAAAACTGCTGTACAGTCTGTAGCATGCTACAGACCACACTCTCACACACAGGAACCCCACCCAGCCATCCTGAAGACACTGGACAGTATGAATGTCTCACCAAATACCAAACAAGGTACTCACAAATTACCACATAGGTGGCAATCCATTATGTATGGAAGGAGTAATCAGGGACCTAGGGACACAAGTGGACAGTAACCTGTTATGTGACACTCACATTGCCAACGTGGCTAGGAAGACTGTCTATATTGGACACCGTATCATGAAAGGATTCACATCTCGTCAACAGAGGTCATTGTGCCCTATACTGTTCTCTTATCAGACCCATAATCTAGTACAATGCCTCATTTGGGATGTACCTTACCCGACACCTGCAGCAGTTAGAAAGACCTCAAAGGTACCTCACCAAGAGGATAAAGGGTCTCAAATATATGTCATATGCTGCCTGGCTGTAGACACCCCAGCTGAATGCAGTCACATACTGCCTACACAGAGGCGTTGTATGCCTGTTGTACAAGACCATGTCCAACACAGGAGTAATGGACATGCTCCACCCCAGAAAACCCAAATCCATCGGAGCTGTGAGAGTGAGAGATGTCAACCTCAACACATAATGAAATAGGATGTGCTGGAGGGACAGATACATAACCCAGAGGCTCCCTACACCCTGGAACAGAATCCCACTCCATGTTAGGCAGAGCCCCTCACTGACTCTCTTCAACAGGAATCTTGCCAAGTGGATGGATGATCGTAGATGTACACTGGGGGTCTTCACTGTGTCACGTCCAGACAGAGGCACAGTAAAGTAAATCATAAATGGCCATAATATTCACATAGCAAGGGGTGGCGAAAGCCACACACACTCTGGCTAGGCTTATAAATGCCCTAGGGTGGATAGCCAAGTATGAACCTATGAAGATACAAATTGTACAGGACACTAAGGATAATCACAAGGCTTTCTTAACTGATGGTAGGAACCTTGTTGGGAATTCACAGATATGCTCTGAATCACTCAAATATTACAAACAACATACCAAACACACACACATATTACCAACATCCAACCTGACAGGTGCAGTGCAAACCCCCCCCCCAAAATGCAAAATATCTATCCCAGTAGAGTGCTGGCCCCCTGACATTGCAGATGCTGAGGTAACAGCCAGCATCTACAAAGCAAAACACACAGCATCAATGGTATGAGAAGGTGTCCTGGGCTGAGTCCAACATGGACTCCAAGAAGAATGGAATGCCAAATAACACTACTGCTCAATGTCAGCCTTACCACAGGATATGCACCCAAAGAGCAGTGTACAACTGTTAGAAAAATCTACATGCTGCCTAGAAAAATATATTTACAATGTGTGCTGCTTAGAAAATATATTTACATACATGCTGCCTAGAAAAATATATTTACAATGTGTGCTGCTTAGGAAGATGTGTATTTAATCATTCAAACATATATAAGTTGTGTGATCAAATATATAGAGAAATGTGTGCTTTAGTTAGGAATAAATGTACTTAAAATAAAGAATAAAGGTTAGGTAATGCATTTAATTCTGTCTTACTAGAATAATAGTAGAAATAAACCTGCATATTATTGCTTGAAGCACAAGCTGCAGTGTAATCAGAAATTTGACCTTGGCAGCTTGCAGATGCAGTCTGGCTCATGTCTTTCAAGTAAAGATTATTTTGCAAAGTTAGAAAATAATAAATCTGTTCGCATGTGTCCTCTTTCCTGCCTCCACCAGGAGAGTAGCCTTGTCGCACTATCTCTGATAGTGCAGCTGAACAAGAAAGACAAAGGGAGGCTTTAAGGAAGACATACATCTATTGTATTTGAACTAATCAGAGAACCTTGAATTGGCTACATCCTCAGGAGGTCATCGTGACTGACCAGCTGCTTGCAAGGCTGCAACATTCTCATGGGAAAAGGACTTTTGAAAACACAAATTCAGCACTTTTATGAATTACTATGATGTAAGACCCTGTCACTGACCACACCAGTGAGGTGGGCAAAACTGATAATGAAATGTATATAACCAATGTGTTTTGGTCAATAAAGCAGTCAAAATTCTATACAAACTTTGTGTATGGTTTTGCCTCTAATGTACATTAGAGCTTTAAGATACTCAAGCTCTCCTGCATTATTGTTTGTTATTAATTGACATTGTGTTTGAATAACTCAATGATTTTTACAGTCTGACTCTAACAATTTATTTAACATCTTGGTCCTTGGACCGGAATTCCCTTAGTAAGCTACAGGTCAGAATATATAGGTGGTATTGAAGTCTGCAGAAGAAGGAAAGACCTCCGACTGAATTGTCGTGCCCAAAGAGGCTGTCCACTTGTCTGATCTGTGGCGGCGGAAAACTGGGTCCTAAAAGCCTATCAAACATAAGCAGGAGGCTCGGGTAAGCAGAATTCCTCTCTTTGTTTTGTTTTAGATCGGGGACCAGGTTACACTGTGCTATTGCTAAGGTTTGTGATAGCAGGGAGAGAGGTAGTCAGTATTGTATCTTGAGTCATAGATCAGGAAATAAAGCAAAACAAAGTAAACAGTCATTCTAGACACTACTGTGAATACGGGGAATAGAGATACCACGTGGTACAAGAGAAAGGGTTACGTAACAGTTCTGTTGTTTTTTCTCTCTCTCTCTCTCTCTCTCTTCTTTTTTCTCTTTCAGAGACATGGGAAATGAATGCACTAAAGGGTCACGTGACCCGCCCCTAACAGAAGATGCAAAATATATGCAATTACAGAGAGCAGATAATGTGAGATATTTTGCAACATGGGTTAACAAGTATGACTTTGATGGTAAATTGGATAAAATGTCATTAGTAAAACTTTTGAGACAGTTAAAATCTGACGCAGAAGGTCAGGCAAAAACAACGACAGTTGGGTGTTCCTCAAGCACATAGGTGGATTGAGGAAGCAAACAAGGAACAGAAAAATAAAAATGCAAAGGCATTATTTTTAGACAAAGAGGATAATAATGTAATAGTAGCATCGGTCCCTCCCTACCACGTCCACGATGCCTTACTCAGAATATGAAGCGGGAGGGCTGACCCACGTTACCCAGAGACAACAGGGATATTAAGACAACCATTTGTAAGAGAACCTATCGGGACTAGATCCCGAACACGTCAAACACTTGTAGATGTTCAACCAAGCGGGAATTTATTAGATGAGGGTGAGGAAATCTGTCCATTAATAGAAGTACCAAACCCGCAGGCAGGACAGGAGGGCCAGGCCTCAACTCTCTTAGTGTATAGACCATGGACACGGAAGACATCCGAAAAGCTACAGAATTCCCCATCCAAAATGAACTTTGAGAAATTTCTACAGGATTTACAGGGTATGAGATTGAGTTACCACTTAAATGGGAAGAGGTAGAAAGAGTAGTTAGACAAATTTTAGGTCCAGACTGGCACATGATTTGTGGCACCTGGAATGCCGTGATGCACAACACAGGCCACTCCCACATAGTGACGCAGAACTAGATACTAGATTGAAGGGTCTTACAGACCGCATTACTGAAAAATGGAAACCTAGGGCAGACTGGACTTGCATTAACCAGTGTGTACAACGAGATAATGAAACTGTGGATGCATACTATGGTAGATTATTAGAATGTTTTAATAACCATAGTGGCATGCCTGTTCCTGAAAATCAAAAGCGATAGTTCATATGAACAACAATTGAAGAATGCATTTTTGAAAGGTTGTATTGCCCTATCAATAGCTTCATCACGAAGCACATGATAGATCACCGAACAAGTAGGCTTCAAGCCTTGTTAGAGTATGCTAGACATGCCGAAAACATTTTAACAGTAAAAAGAAAAAGCAGGTCTTCACAGCTGAAGGCGGTCGCGGAAGTTTTGTAGTACAAGCAGCCAAAAGGGTAAGCAAAATATTCAGGGTAACAAACGCTCTGACAAAACTCAGAAATTTATGAGAGCAGAAGAAAAAAGGTGAATGCTTCAATTGCGGTAGAAGGGACATTTGGCAAGGGATTGCAGGAGCAAGGCACCTGCGGAAAAAAAGGATAAGGAAGATGAGGATTGACTATATGACAGTTATGCTGCTCAGCAGTTATCAGAAGAGACTAATGAGCAGGGGATGATGTAAATACCTTAGAAGAAGCAGATGACATGCAACTGGATGTAGAAGTTGGGGAAAGTGAAGTTTTAGATCTGGCACTACTGAGCTTAGAGCTCTATTTAGCAGACCACGAAACCGGAAGTTACACTTCTGGTAGAAGGGAGAGAAATCAAATTTTTGTGTGATTCAGGAGCATCACGAACTTTGATACATCCTTCAAAGTTACGGAACATTCTGAGTCACCTGATTACATATTAGTGAAAGCAGCAAGCGGACAGTTGTACAGGAACCACTTTCCCATGATATAGCAATAACTGATCCAGTCTCGGGCATGACCCAAAGAAGTAAAATAGTACTTTCTGCCAAATGCCCCATGAACCTATTAGGAAGAGATCTTATGCAACTTTTGGCATAGCAGTAGTCCCTACCATGAACGGTATGGAGGCACAGAGACAAACTGACACCTTTGTGAAATGCGGTCGGAGGAGGCTTATTATTGGTACAGCCAGGATCTGGTTACAACGGACCAGGGGCAGTGACCGAGGAACTGATGAATGTAGCCACCAGCAAGGTGCCTCCCTCGATACTGACCAGCAACATTTATTACATTGTACCCTATATTATTGTAGAACACCAGGACCTGATAAAGAATACGAACAAAAGTTGTTCAGGAATCCTGCAAATAGACTGATATTACGGACCCTATACTGGGACACTGAGGGCAACAGTGTGGTGAGTTGTTCGTTACCTCAGGAGTTTTGGAATTGTATAAATCCAATAAACTACCACGTTAGCCTAACCAAAAACAAGAATGTTAGGTGGGTAGACTTGGGTGACAAAGTGACAGGATGGGAGAGACTAACTGACTCAGAATTATCGGACTTAGGAGTACAGAAACAGAAACTGAATTGGTTAGCATGCAGCCCAGCTGTACACTTACAACAGAGTGAAGACAGCTGAATGGCGTTCTTGATAGAAGAAGAAGAAAAAGCTTTGAGTGAAATACCAAATGTTCTTTGGTCAACAGGAAAATCAGATGTAGGACTTATTCGTACAGCAGGGCCAGTAGTTATTACACCAAAATCAGCCTTTAGACCAAGAAAAAGACAATATCCTTTGAGCAAGGATGCAGAACAGGGAATCAAACCTATTATAATGGCATTACTCAAGGAAGGGATACTGGTGGAATCTTTAGATTCACCATGTAATACTCCTCTATTTCCTGTAAAAAAAGCAAACGGGAATGGCGGATGGTACAAGATTTACAAGCTGTAAATGATGCGGTAATACCAAGAGCACCTACGGTGCCAGACCCACATACCTTATTAAATGATTTGAAGCCACAACAGAAATATTTCACCGTGGTAGATATTAGCAATGCATTTTTCTCAATACCTATCCACCCTGACAGCCAGCATTGGTTTGCATTTACATTTCAGGGCAAAAGGTATCGTACACCCGACTACCACAGGAATATAGTGAAAGTCCAACGATATTCGCACAAGAGATGGCTAGCAACCTGGCAGGATTTTCTCCACCAGGGGGCAGCCAAGTACTACTTTATGTAGATGACATCTTGCTTGCAAACACTATTAAGTAACAGTGTAGGAAGACACAATAGCATTATTGAAATTCTTAGCTGAGCAAGGGCATAAAGTGAATAAACATAAATTGCAACTTTGGAAGGAACAGGTTAAATACCTGGGATATGTGATATCCAAAGAAGGCAGAACATTAGATGAAGAACGAAAAACAGCTATTTTACAAGCACCCAGACCAACTACCAAGAAGGAAATGATGTCCTTCTTGGGAGCGATAATTTTTGTCGAGTTGGATACCGAATTATGCTTTAGAAAGCGGCTCCATTGGCTGATTTAATATTTAAAACACCAATGGCAGCACAAAACACTACACTGGACTCGAAGCAGAGGCAGCCTTTTGCAGACTAAAAACTGATAGTTTCATCATTAGTTTTAGGGCTTCGAATTACCATAAGAGATTTTTCCAAACTATAGATTGTAGGCGGGGATATATGGCGTCAGTACTGGCGCAACAACATGGCGGCAAGCAACGCCCATAGCTTACTATTCATCACAGTTAGATCCGTGGCACGATCATTACCACCCTGCGTACAAGCAGTAGTCAGCAGCTATGGCAGTGCAAGCTTCAGCCTCAGTGGTGTTGTTTCATCCTCTCACGTTGAGAGTACCTCATGCAGTTGCGATAATTTTACTGCAGGAAAAATAGCATTTTATCCCCTGCCAGACATCTTTCTTGCATGACCATACTATTGAGTCAACCCCATATGACAATTGAACATTGTACAACATTAAATCCGTCGACATTACTTCCAATTCCTGTGGATGGCATACCACACAACTGCCTACAGGAAATGGAACAAATAACCACACCCAGACAAGATCTTACTGATGTACCTTTAGCTGGCCTTGAGAGGTGACATTTTTGTGGATGGGTCCTGTAGGCGAGGTCCTACAGGGAAGAACCTAGTGGGCTATGCAGTAGTGACTGATGGCGAAATCATAGAAGCACAACCCCTGCAACATAACCTGTCAGCTCAAGCAGCAGAATTGATAGCTTTGACATGCTTGCACTCTAGCGAAACAAATGTGTTAACATATATACTGACAGTCAGTATGCTTTCTCTACAGTGCATGTCTTTGCACAACAATGGAAAAACAGGGAATGATAACATCTACTGGCAAGCCGATTAATCATGCGCAATTAATTCTGAACCTGTTAGATTCTATTCAGTTACCCACTAGAATAGCTATCTGTAAATGTGCAGCCCATACAAAACAACAAGACAGAATTTCAAAGGGAATGCTGGCTGATGCAGCTGCGAAGCAAGCTGCCTCAGACACAGAAACTGTGCTTTTAAATGAAGAACTACAACCTTCTGAGACTCTAGATTTAGAAATGTTAAAAACAATGCAGACATTAGCTACAAAAGCAGAAAAGCAAAAGTGGATGAAACGAGGAGCAATCCTTGAAGAGGGACTGTACATCTCCAAAGAGAAGAAGCCCATATTGCCATCTAATTTATTTAGATATGCAGCTTTGTTGAGTCATGGGCAGAGCCATGTCTCAACAGGGGGGATGGTACAGTTAGTTAACAAAACATTCCAAACATATGGATTTGAATTATACACAAAAATTTTGTGCAACATGTCATATTTGTAGCAAACATCATGCACAGGGAGCATTTAAACCAAAGCGAGGGAGTTTTCCAACACCACCCTATCCGTTCCATACTATTTGTATGGATTTCATAGAACTGAACAAATGTGAAGGGAAAAAATACTGTTTAGTAATCATAGATATGTTTTCAAAATGGGTAGAAGCTTTTCCAACTAGAAATCCGGATGCAGCAACAGTGGCAAAGGCCCTAGTGAAAGAAATCATTCCTAGATTTGGCATACCGGAAAGAATTTATAGTGACAATGGGACACATTTTGTTAACCAAACGATACAGCAGCTTGGGAGAATTTTTGGGATTTCTTTGAAAAACCATTGTGCTTATCACCCTCAGTCAGCAGGACTGGTGGAGAGGTACAATGGAATCTTGAAAAACAAGTTGAGAAAATTAATGAGTGAGACTCAAAAGACTTGGATTTGCTGTCTGCCTTTAGCACTGCTGAGCATGAGAACTGTTCCAAATGTAAAGGGCTTGACCCCTTTTGAAATAGTGTTTGGAAGGGCATATTGTGTGCCACAATGGAAGGCCCTCATGCCTGCAGAGCTGGAGGCCGATGGCTCATTAGCTAGTTATATGAAAAAGTTATTAACAAATAAGACTGTTTTGCAGTTGAACTCTTTTCAGATAAACAAGAAACAAAACCAGAAGCCGTGCTGACCCGGGGTCCTGGATTTGGCTGAAAATCATAAAGAGAAAGAACTGGGCAAGTCCAAGGTGGGAAGGTCCGTACCAGGTACTGTTGGCAACACCCACTGCAGTGAAAATTGCTGAGAGATCATCTTGGGTTCATTTAACCCACTGTAAACCTGTTAAGAAATTCAGTTTGGACATACCACAGGAACAGGATGGCCAGAGGCAGAATGAATAAAATGTGAAACAACCCCAGAGACACTGGTTCACTGGCCTACTGATCATACACTTAATAACTATGTTTGTAGTAACCTTTTTGTTGTTATGGTTTTCTTGCATATAACTGCAGAAGTGAAATTAATAATAAAGCGTGATGAAGGACTGGCTACAGACTGGCACCCAAACTTTAACACATACCTGGCTATGAAGCGAGTTTATGTAGAGACTATGAGCGTTTCAAATTGCTGGGTCTGTACTGCAATACCCACAGCATATGGAGGACTTTTGATGTCTGCTGTCCCCTTGGGAATAAATGCAACTTGGGAAAACCTGTTATTTGACACAGGCACTGTGAGATCACAAGACAAAGTGGCATTACATTTGCCTGTTACTCAGAAAGGAATTGTTTGTTTTGTTAAAAATGATACACTCCAGGTTGGTTGGAGTAACTGTAACATAACTGTGTCTTACAAATGTTATATAAAACCTATAGACCAAGGTACTAGTTGCAGCACGAATTATGATTCATATTTAAGCTTGATGAAAACAACATTGAGAAATGTGCAAAAATCTCCTGAAATATATAGACAATTCTCTGTTATAGATAAGAAAATGTTTCATTCAGGGTTAACCCGCATCAGTACAAAAGTAGAAAACTGTTATTTTATTTGTGGGAAAAAGGCCTATAAATGGTTACCTGAGAATTGGTCCGGCAGTTGTTTTTTGGGTTATCTGGTTCCAGCCATAAGACATACTGCAGAATTGCCCCTGGGTAAAATACGTAATGTAAGAGATGTAGCTCACCGAGCTGAAAATACAGTCAGAAAACCTACTAATCCAGTGGGTAAGATTGAAGCAAGCTGGAAGGATCATTCGTCTGTGAAGGACAAAGAAAAATTGACCCATATGGACTTGAGTGACAGTGTTATATCCTGGGCTGGAATATTCCCAACCTATGGAGCAGTCAAATCGATTTGGGAATTGAGAAAATTGTCAAAACTTCTCAGTAATGAGCAATGCGACTTTTTCGCTCTTGAACTTGTGACTGATGAGATGAATGCAATGAGAACAGTTGTATTACAGAACCGAATGGCTCTCGACTTCACCCTAGCGGCGAGAGGTGGTACGTGGCGCTTATCAAAGAAGAATGCTGTGCGTACATTCCAGACAACCAGCATGAAATTAATGATCACCTGGAGGTAATACAGCAGGTGTCAGCAATGGCAGAACCAGGCCCAAACCCACTGGCGAACTTTTTCCAGAATCTGTTTGGGGGGTGGGGTCGGTCCTTATGAACATTCTGATTGCAATTTGTGTGGTACTGCTCATAATTGGAGCATGTGTCTGCTGCGGGATACCCTGTGTGAAAAAATTAGTTAAAGACTTAGTTGATGTATCAGTGACTGAAACTATGTACCAAGATATAGAATTGAATCTGTTGATACCAAGTGAAAGTCTATCTGAAATATAAAACAAATGAGTTACTTTGCTGAAAGTCCTTGAAAGGAAAGGCTAAGAAATGAACTAATACTGTTTATGTTTCACATAGTATTAAATGCATTAAAAGGAGGAGAATGTTAGAAAAATCTACATGCTGCCTAGAAAAATATATTTACAATGTGTGCTGCTTAGAAAATATATTTACATACATGCTGCCTAGAAAAATATATTTACAATGTGTGCTGCTTAGGAAGATGTGTATTTAATCATTCAAACATATATAAGTTGTGTGATCAAATATATAGAAATGTGTGCTTTAGTTAGGAATAAATGTACTTAAAATAAAGAATAAAGGTTAGGTAATGCATTTAATTCTGTCTTACTAGAATAATAGTAGAAATAAACCTGCATATTATTGCTTGAAGCACAAGCTGCAGTGTAATCAGAAATTTGACCTTGGCAGCTTGCAGATGCAGTCTGGCTCATGTCTTTCAAGTAAAGATTATTTTGCAAAGTTAGAAAATAATAAATCTGTTGGCATGTGTGTCCTCTTTCCTGCCTCCACCAGGAGAGTAGCCTTGTGCGCACTATCTCTGATAGTGCGCAGCTGGGAACAAGAAAGACAAAGGGAGGCTTTAAGGAAGACATACATCTATTGTATTTGAACTAATCAGAGAACCTTGAATTGGCTACATCCTCAGGAGGTCATCGTGACTGACCAGCTGCTTGCAAGGCTGCAACATTCTCATGGGAAAAGGACTTTTGAAAACACAAATTCAGCACTTTTATGAATTACTATGATGTAAAGACCCTGTCACTGACCACACCAGTGAGGTGGGCAAAACTGATAATGAAATGTATATAACCAATGTGTTTTGGTCAATAAAGCAGTCAAAATTCTATACAAACTTTGTGTATGGTTTTTTGCCTCCTAATGTACATTAGAGCTTTAAGATACTCAAGCTCTCCTGCATTATTGTTTGTTATTAATTGACATTGTGTTTGAATAACTCAATGATTTTTACAGTCTGACTCTAACGAATTTATTTAACAACAACAACAGTGGTCCTTCTCAACAAAGGTGTTGCCTGAATGGATACTGCAAACTACCACCCCAGAATCCTGACAAGCTTGGTCTGCAAAGCTATGGAAAGGATCAGCATGTACCGCAGACATAAAGATATTGGGGACCTACTGACACTGGACCCTACCCAGTGTGGCTTTCTTAAGTGCAGATCCTGCCCCTTAAACATATTTGACTCATTTGAAACAGTCATTAAGGTCATTGATGAGGGGAATGTGGTCCACACAGTGTAGCTGGACCTTGCAAAGGCTTCCATACAATACCCCACGTGTTCATTATAGATAAGCTCACCAGCTTAAATATAAACCCCTATGTCAGTAGAGGGGTTGCAAACCAGGCCAAGGACAGAACTGATATGGTCAGAAATGCTGCAGCCATGTCAGACTACAAACCAGATATAACTGGTATCCCACAAGGCTTGGTCCTGGGACCTCCCTCGTTTGGTATATATGTCCCATATGTACAGGCCAACATGGAAGGACTGTGTCTGAACAAGCTTGCAGAGGACTACAAACTGGCTACCATATCTGACCCTCCAGCTGACACAAGCATCCCACAAAAGGGCCACATAGAAACACAACTGGTGCCATAGCCATGTTAGCAAGCTAATTGCAGAAAAGTGTATAGTCAACCCCTGTGGATATACAGTAAGTGCCCACCAATTACCACATGGGTGTTAACCCATTAAGTACTTAACATGTAATAAGAGACCTGGGGACACAAGTTGATAGATATCCTGCATTGGACAAGCATGTGGCTGTAGTGGTTACAGAAACATACCATATACCCACCTAATCATGAAGGTTGTCAGATCTAGATCAGGGGAGGTCATTGTGGCTCTGCAGTCATCCTTCATCAGCGTTACAATTGACTACAATAGCTCCTGTGGGATGTACCTCAGCAGACACCTCCATCAACTGGAAAGACCCCAAAAGTACCTCACCAGGTGTATCAAAGTGCTTGAACAGATGCCATGTGTTGCCTGATTAAACAAACTGCAGCTCCACACACTGCCATACTGCCCACCCAGAGGCAAGCTGTGCCTGATGTATAAAGCCATGTCCAAGCTGGAATCAATGAACATGCTGCACCTTGTACAATCTGAATGGCAGTGAGCTATGCACATGAGAGACCTGAACCCCAGCACTGACATACATAGGACAAGCTGTACTGAATGATCCATAACACAGAAGCCACCCCCACTTTTGAGTAAACTCCCAGTACAGGTTAGCCAGAGAGTCACTCATCGACTCTCCTCAAGAGGAATCTTGATGAGTGGATGGGAGATGGTAGGTTTACCCTGGGTATCACTGTTATGTCACGGGTAGACGGAGGCACGGTATACTAACCATGACATATGTCATGGCAAACTCCAGTTACAATGTGTGTTGAAGGACAAACACACTCTCTGACTAGCATTAGAAATGGCCTAGAGCACATCGCTAGTGTTTGCCAATGTACACCTATGTTGTGGAATACACGACCAATGTTGGACAAGCCTGGTTTACGTAGTTCATATCTGAACATAATGCAACATGGTCAGATGTGTACAACTGGCCCCTAACCAGTCTGTTGTGCTCAGTATGAAAATGTAAAGCAGTGATAGGACTAAAGCCCAGGATACTGTCCACCACAGTGAAAGTACTGAACCAGTACACTATACAGTACTACAGTGTTAGTTCAGTATGAAAGGATGTTGACAACTGTATGCAAAGTATCCCATGCAAACCCTGCAGGCAAAGTATAATCCCTGTTGTGTTCAGACACAAAGCAGTTGGACAGTAAGTACACAACATGACACACAACACACAACCATAAATGTGAGATATTGTTGAAGTTCACACTCATCCACAAATGTGGTGGGCTGCAGAGTTCAACATATGGAAAGCTCACACTGGGCATGCTCGCACACTTAGATAAATGAGACATATGCCAGACAACATGCCATGGACAGCCTGAACTGGGCATGCTCACACACTTAGGCCAAATCTCAGTTTAGCAGTTGGCCACACATATCTGGCATTTGTATGTGTTATTCCAGGAACCAACCACATTACAGCAATCTGCCCAGTGCACACAGTTAAATGACTACAGAGACGTAAGTGATATAGTGGATCCCTCTCATATTCAAACATCTTCCACAGATACATAAGTTGTTCATAGAAACAGGGAATGCTATGGCAATAAAGACCTGCAAACAGTCTATTAGCAACAAATATTGTGCACCTGACAATTAAACATATGGGTGTAGAGGTCAACACTAGGCTGTTTGCCCTAGGGAATGAAAGCTTAGTCAGAGTGTGCTTGGTGTCTGCCTCCCCAGTACAGTAGGCTACTGTGCCACTGTAAAGTAGGTCACATAAGGCACTGTGTGAGGCTAGTGTGCTGTGCCTCCATCAAGCAGGGACACAGTGGAGATCCCAGGGGTTGAATTTGCTAAGCCACATCCATGTTGTTGGCGTGTGCTGGAAGAGGGTTGGTGAGGACCTCTAACAGTAAGTGGGTGTCAATAACAGACTGAGGGGAGCCTTATCTGCAGTGTCTGGACAATTTCACTGTCAACAGTTTGTCATGATGTTTATGAGGGATTGAAGTGTCGTGCCAGTACTGTTCAGAGATGTCCTCCCTCTGTGGGCTACTGCTCTGCAATGTATTAGCTCACTCTGTCTGTTGGACAGCTCATATATGGCTGGTGTACACCTGACAGGTGTCCTGTTGTGGAGGAGTCATGGGTATATTTGGGATAGCATGATCAATGCAAACCTTCCACATGCTCATAGAATGCAATTGTCAAGGATTATGCAGAGTGGCCTGTATACTCCCCCAGCATGGGTCCTTTGAAGTCTTCCACCCCAGTCTTCACAAGTGTAAAGTCTGCTTTTGATAAATACACTTTGTTTGCAGTGACAACCTTGCCTGGCGGTGGGGATGGGATATGGATGTCAAGGGAAAGGTGGGTATGGTCAGATATCAACAATGGTGGTCTACCTCTGGTGTGGAACAGTGAGTACCCATGTTGCAGATGGTCAGGTGTAATATGTATCCCCCCTTGTGGCTGTGGTGAGTGGTTCTGCCATAGCACATGGACTCACAAATTGTAGTGGCTGTAGGGTAATGTTGTAGAGGCCTGAGTAGTTCCCACACACAATATACCTGTACCTGACATTAACAACTGGAATGGTGTATGTGAACATCTTCATATCTTGGCACTGTTCCCAGGGAAGCAAAGTGTGTGTCCTGGATGTGGGAGGGGTGGTCCAAACTGGTTGTGTTGTATGCTACAGGTCCTGTGGTCACGAAGCATGGTATAGAACATAACCTGCCAGTGCTGATGTGCATATCTGACCCTGAAGTAGGTGGTTGCAAATGCATATATATGCTATCCCCCACCTGACAGGTAGTACTAGATGTACATACCTCTGTAGAAATAATGATGTCAGCACCCTATAAATACTGCAGGTGCGGAACAGATGCCCAGTAATTCGGATAGTGCGCTCGGCTAATGCGTCTCCCACAAGTGTCATAATATAGTTAGGTAGGGATTTGAATCCTGCAAACGGCAAGTGTGTGTGTGTGTGTGTGTGTGTGTGTGTGTGTGTGTGTGTGTGTGTGTGTGTGTGTGTGTGTGTGTGTGTGTGCAATTCTGTGTGAGAGAAATGTCCCTTTTGGCAACTAGGAGAACACACTACAGGATGCACATTCCCCTTTCTAAACACTGATGATGTCAGCACCCTATAAGTACAGCAGGAGAAGGGAAACCTCCCAGTAATGCGAATAGCACGCTCCGCTAATGTGTGCATCTTGTGTGTCATAACATAGTTAGGTAGGGGTTTGAATCCTGCAAATGGCAAGTGTGTGTGTTTGGGAGAGGGGGGTTAGTGTGTGTGCAATTCTGTGTAAGGGAAATGTCCCTTTTGGCAACTGGGAAAACACATTACAGGATGCACATTCCCCTTTCTAAACACTGATGATGTCAGCACCCTATAAGTACAGCAGGAGAAGGGAAACCTCCCAGTAATGTGAATAGCGTGCTCTGCTAATGTGTCCGTCTTGAGTGTCATAACATAGTTAGGTAGGGGTTTGAATCCTGCAAGTGTGTGTGTTTGGGTGAGGAGGGTTAGTGTGTGTGCAATTCTGTGTGAAGAAAATGTCCCTTTTGGCAACTGTGAAAACACACTACAGGATGCACATTCCCCTTTCTAAACACTGATGATGTCAGCACCCTATAAGTACAGCAGAAGAAGGAAAACCTCCCAGTAATGTGAATAGCGCGCTCCGCTAATGCGTCCGTCTTGAGTGTCATAACATAGTTAGGTAGGGGTTTGAATCCTGCAAATGACAAGCGTGTGTGTTTGGGTGAGGGGGGTTAGTGTGTGTGCAATTCTGTGTGAGGGAAATGTCCCTTTTGGCAACTGGGAAAATACACTACAGGATGCACATTCCCCTTTCTAAACACTGATGATGTCAGCACCCTATAAGTACAGCAGGAGAAGGGAAACCTCCCAGTTATGAGAATAGCGCCCTCTGCTAATGCGTCCATCTTGAATGTCATAACATAGTTTGGTAGGGGTTTGAATCCTGCAAGTGTATGTGTGTGTGGGGGGGTGGAAGTAGGGTGTGTACAATTACATGTGTGAGACAACTGACCCTTTTGGCAACCAGTACAACACACCAGCTGGTGCATATTCCAATCTCTACACAGAGATGATGTCAGCACCCTACAAGTACAGCAGAAGAGGGCAAATCTCCCAGTAATGCAAATAGCACGCTCTGCTACTGCATCTCTCACTACTGTCATAGCACAGTTAGTTATGGCTTTGAATTCCACACATGCCATGTGTGTTTTTGTCACACGGAATGGCCATGTGTGTGGGTTGTTGTTCACAATAATGCATGACATCGATTAAACCAGTAATGGCAATGGACACAGATGATGTATGTGTGTGCCAAATACACATATGTACCTGTGACCTTCAATAGTTCCCATGTCTGACGCCTGCCACATGTGAATACATGGTATTTGCACTGGATAACATTATGACTGTGGTCTTTTGTGCAGGTGCTGCATGTGGTATGTGTATATACAGTGTGAGTTGTATATGGTATCATCCCAGCAGCGAGGGATACACATCTGGTCTGGGGCATATAGTCTACATGCTGTTGATGAACAGGTGCTGCATGTTTTCACCTGTTGTGGGAGTGGTAACAAGTTGTTCCATAGCAATGCAGTGACTACATGCTAGGAACCTTTCAGCTAGGGTGTTGTAGCTACAGTAATTCATCAGCATTCAGTAATACTTCAGCATTCTTGGTGAGGGTATGATGCCAACCAAGGTCAGAGTCATACCAGCCTGTGCCACATGCTCAGAGAGCCCTTCTATATTCCCTATCATGTAGTCCAGGGAGGTACATCACAGGTCAGCCATAGTGGCATGGTCAATGACTGAGTCATATGTGTCCATGCCTCTGACTGACCTGTATGCTTGTGTTATGTGGTGGACCATAGTGCCCCACGGGCATATCACTGTGACCTACACCTTGTCCAGCCTGGTGAGCGGGACCTCACTGTACCGGACAATAAAGGTACCTAACACAACTGTAGCAGGTGTGTTGTCTAGCCGTACAGGCTGTGACTGTTTGGCACACAGGATTTGTGTGCTATGTGTTGCACGTGCTGTGTTCCGGCTTAACGTATGCCTGTGTACCAGCTGCAGAGGTGTCTGCTTCTCAGGCAGGATGCTATTCTGAGGCTCCATGAATGGCCCAGTGTGTTCATGTGTTTGGATTGCTGTCAGTGTAGGTCTACATCAGACTGGTATTGTAGTCACTGTAGTATTTCATGCCACCTGACAGGTTATGCCAGTACTGGGTTCAGAGTGCTTAGTCCCCAGTTTGGCTATGTGGTTGCATCTCATACATGTGTTGTATGTCCATGTGTAGGGGAGAGAGTTGACTGTGTACATGTGGCAGCTGTGACATTGCCACATGACCCACATATTCTACAACTGTACCATAGAGGTGACTGACAAGTGACCTTTGCACATGCTACCATAGTATTGTGATTGCCATGGTGATTAACAGCACATAGGGCCAATGGGGAATAAGGTACAGAAGGTGAGTATGTGAGGGTGTAGTGCCTGTGATTAGTTAGCACTGGCATATATGACTGCTCACATGGTCAAATGCCAGGTAAGTCATATGCAATGTGTCACAGGCAACGTACATGTGAACAGGACAAACAGTGACGTTCTGTCAGGTGAGACATAGACATACATATAGTAAGCTATGCAGATGTCACTAGGAGTCCACAGAAGCTCTGTAAATCTGCATTGCAGGTGGGATCAGTGTTCCAGGGTAACTGCAAGCAAACATGCATGCAAACAAAGCTACAGTAAGCAGGGCTGCATGTAGTCCATTGTACAACAAACAAGCTGTACCACTTCCAGTAGGTAACAGTGCAAATATGCAGACACTATACACATGTACATGGAAATACACAGGTCAGATGGCTAGGGTCCAGTCTCAGCGCACACAAGTGTACAGACCATGTACCGTCAGGATGTACAATAACCGGATGGAAACCCAGGTGCTCATACCTGCAGTAATACACATGTCAAATAACAGACACTGAGTTCACTCAGTGGTTCCATACTTAGTAGGATGTATGCTACCTGTCCTGCCACCACAGTATCCCTGACATTTATGGGGACTCTCCCTCCTATGAAAGTTAGTTTTGTGTGTTGGGGCTGTCTAGCATGGTATGAGATGTGAGCTTGCAGTGCTAGGGTGCTCCTGTGTGTCCTGTACCAGTCATGTAGTACTGCACACATATCAACATCCTCAAACATCTGCATTGCAGAGTCCAGTGTGGGCAACATGCCACTTTCAGTTTACATGTCCATCATTGCGTATCAATACTTTCATTACCTTATCCCCTGTGCTACCTATGTATGTAGCCTTCTGTTGACATCTTTACTACCAGTATGCAAACATGTGCAGATGATACACTATGGTATTTACCATGGGTGTAGACAACAGTACAAGACAATCATGCCCTTACTGCATCAGGCATGCTGGGATATACCCACAATTATATCAGCACACAGTACTGTTAACAACATGATACTATTACTACACGTCTATGTAGTCACCCTGTGCATCAGCAACATGTTAACCTGTACCTGCACTGATGTTACAGATTGCAGGAGGTGGCACAGTTTCAGCATATGCACAGGGTGTGAATTTGGTATGCCTGAGTCTGCCACTGATACCACCAATTGACATGTATGTGTATGTGTGTTGGTGAGGGACAGCAGTACAAGGTGGGGCAATGTTGATGCAGTGTGTGCGTGTATGCGGTAGCCCTAGGTGTTGTCAATTTGCATGTGTGTATGGATGCACACAGTTCCACCTCATGGCTGCCATATACCGGTGTTTGTAGACAGCCACCGACTGTACCTGCCAGGTCATACAGATCAGTGTCTCTGACCACGGACACGGTACCTGTGCCCTGCAGGGGTGCTACGGACCGTATCCAGTACCAGTCCAGACTGGGTACTGTCATCAGAAGCAGGTGTTCATTGACTGGACACAGATCCCTGTCGGGCCTGTCCAGAGCCACGTGCACGTGGTCTCCTGGGGCGGACTGATGACAGCACAGACCCAGCATTGCTGGGGCTGCTGCTGGCACTATGGGGGCAGCCGCGGCCCTGTTGTCATCTGTGACAACTGCCAGCTGCTGCTGTTGCTGGCATCCGCCCACGTCAACGCCTCAACTGTCCACCATTGCCCTGGCTCATGGACATGTAGTTGTGGAACTGATCTAATATGTCCCCACAACGTCTGTCTATGACATCGGTGAAATTACGGATGACAGCCGCAATGTCACGCATACTGTCAGTCATGGCTGTGTGACATGCTGTCAGCTCCCTCAGACCCTGTCTGGTGTACCGTTCCATACGTGACTGTGCCTGCATGACAGCCTGAAACATAGCTGAGGTTGTAAGACCTCTGTGGGCACGTCTGACAGGGACAGTACGCCCACGAATGCTCCCACGAGAACCCCTGGACATCTGTCTGTGTGGTACCATCTCATGGCCATGCCCATGGCTACTGTGTGGGGAAGCATGTGCCACAGATACCACATTACCCTGGTCAATGCCCACTGTATCCTGTCCATCACCTAGGGACATTGGTGACAAAGGGTGTATTGGCAGGATGACTGTGCACATTGATGGGGTTGACAGCTGTGTACTGTCAATTGGCTGACCAATGATGGACCCTGGCATACCTTCCTGTGCCATTACACAGATGTCATCATTATCAGTACCCGTGGCACCTGATTCAGGTTCCCTGCTGCATGACACCAGAGCAGCACCAGAACCTGTGGGAGGGAAACAGGAAACACAGTTTACAATGTCTACACAATGTTACCAGTGATGCACACATGCACACGTGCACACATGCACACATGCACAGGTGCACACATGCACAGGTGCACACATGCACACATGCACAGGTGCACACATGCACACATGCACACATGCAGAGGTGCACACATGCACACATGCACACATGCACACATGCACACTTGCACACAGTTGCACACTTGCACACATTTTCACACTTGCACACTACTCAGTATGCGAGATATCAACACACAGACACAGACACACCTGCATGCATACACAGAGCACTACTAAGTGAGCCTAATATTACTATTACTATCAAGACTATTAAAGGTATTGTTAATACACACTCAAAAGCATGGATAGGCTGCATTGCTGTTACACCGGAGGGACCTGCAGAAGTGAGGAAATTAATGTCAGTGGGCACAACTGTGCCATTGTTACTGAGTATGATACAGGTCAGTAGTACAGCAGTTGCCTTTCACAGGTCAGCTGCTGATATTGAGAATATCACACTTGCACATTAAATACTATGATGACAACTACAAACCAAGGACACACCTCACACATGCATTTACTACCAGTGTACACAACAGTCAACTATACATATGGCATATTACCTGCACGCTCGTAGTCTTGGTGCTGTGTGGCTCCAGCCTCCATCATAATGCAGGTCTGCTGCTGTTGTTGTTGTTGGTGGGCTGTAGCCACAACAGTTATGAGTAGTCCCTCCAGTCTGGTGAGTGGGGGATGTGTAGCCACCCCACCACCTGTGGCAATCTGTGGCCTGTGGATATCATGACGCACGCTGACAGACATTTCTGATTAAATCACTGCAGTGATGTCGTACCTGCTCATATGTCCTATTATGCGTGCCTATGTTATTTACCGACGGACCAGGTCTTGCCACAGTGCAGCCCTCTCCTGCTGATTCTGGCTGGTGCGGGAAAAGAGTATTGCATAATCCCGCACCAGGCTCTGGTGTATTTCCTCATCCTCAGCTGCAGAGTACGCTGGATTGCGCTGGTGAGCCATGGTCCTGAAAAAGGAAATAACATGATATCAGCAAAATATGTCAGCAGAATTTGGCACACATACTACATATGCTACTCGACTGTTGTGATACCACATATCTCACATATATAGCATCTGTCTGTCTATTGGTGGATACACATGTAAATGGCCAGGTATCAGTGCTCAGCCAACAACTGTGCAACAGTACCTGGCACACTCCATATGACATACTACCAAACCCCAGCAGTCAGAACACTAATTCAGGTCCAAAGCACCTCCTCACTCTGGGGGTTTATATCGAGGTACTGTATGGGGTACATCATCAACTACTGTGAGCTGACCACAAACTAATTGCCCTGGATATACATATCCCACCTCCACCACCAGCACAAACGACTACAGTGAATAACATTTCAAATGCAAACTTTACACTTCGTAACACTGACATGGTATCCTTTAAGCCCACTGGGCCAGTGGAAGACACAACCCACAATGCTGACTCCTTCACAAATGATTTCTACGGACATCTCCAAGAATGCATGGATCATGCAATCCCATATAAGACCAAGACACTCTCCACAAAGGGTAAGCATCCTGTCTGGTGGACCCCAGCCATAGACAGATTGTATAACAAATGATGGAAGCTACTGCAAGACAGAGCATAATTCCATAAAGGGAAGGCATGTCTGATCAGCACTAGTAAAGAGCTATTTTCTCTCATACAAACATCCATGGGCAACTTTGAGAGGGAAATCAATGGGGACACTACAGATAACCACAAGGCCTTCTTCAGTTATGTTAGAAACCTGGTCAGAAACCCTCCAATATGCTCATAGTTAGTACACAACAACAAATAATTCACTGAACCCACAGATATTGGCAACATTGTGGCAGACAGGTTCAGTGCAAGTTTCCCCCCTCCCTCTCCCCAAACTAAGACATACTTATCCCAGCTGACTGTAACCTCCCTGTCATCACAGATGTCCAGGTGAGAGCCGCCCTCAGAAAAGCAGAAAACACAGCATCAATGGGACCTGATGGTATCCCCAGTTGCATGCTACATGAATTCCAAGAGGAGCTAAACACACATATAGAAGTGCTATGTAACACTAGCCTGACTACAGGATATGTACCTGTACACTGGCATACAGCAGCAGTGGTTCCACTCCACGAAGGAGGCACCTCTACATACCAATACAATACAACACAATACAATACATTACAATACAATACAATACAATACAATATGCTATTGCCCCTGGGACTACAGCAGCATACTGTTCTGCTACCCTGACCATTGTGACACATGTGATGTGATGGTACCTGCGCCTGTCAAACAGTTACACAGGGTGACTCATATGGCATATTACCTATCTGACTAACATTCAGCAGGGGTATGTGTGACATGTACTCACTGGGAGTCTTGTTTCTGAATGCTGTGTGGTTTATTGCAGGGTATGTCTTATCTGTGGGTAGGAACCTGTACCTCTGCCATGTGCTCTCTACTGCGGTGTCACGGACGACACACAGCAGTCATTTAGGTTGTGGATGGTGTGAGGTGTTACTATGGTTGTTGGACATCTGTCATGGGTGTGACTTAAGTATGTAAATCCAGGAGTGGTAACCTCTATGTGGGTAGTATGTGTGTACTCTGTGGTGTTGTCAGTCACTGTGCATTGGTAATGTGTTTGAGTGCATTGTCACAGTGTTGTACATGTCACTGTGACCATCTCCATATCTGTAGCTGTCATGTGAGGTACATACCGTGGCAGCCATTGTGTGGTGTGGAGGGGTACACTGACCTACATGTCCATAGCTGACACACCATGTCTGCTGACACATACCATATGCAGGTATTCCAGGAATAGTGTGCCACTGTGACTTTCATTGGGGGGGCTATTGTACACATTTATGACCCTGTTCACCCCTGACACATGCAGTGGTGGGCAGCCAATCACATATATGGTGGTTACTGGTGTAGGTGATTTGAAATGGGGTATGGTACTCCAGTTTCGACACTGGTGTTCACTCCATGCCTTTGTCACCAGGCACCTGTTGCAATACATCTGTACACATGTGCCTCACTCAGAATATATATACATCTCTCTCTCTCTCTCTCTCTATATATATATATATATATATATATGTGTGTATATATATATATATATATATATATATATATATATATGTATATATATATATATATATATATATATATATATATATATGTATATATATATATATATATATATATATATATATACATGTACACATATATATATATATATATATATATATATCGATGTACATATATTGCTATAGATATGGAGAGAGGGGGTGTGACAGAGGGGTGAGAGTGACAGAGGGGTGGACAGGGAGTGTGAGATCGTCATATACAGTCATATCTGTAGATAGTCAGATCTGTCTGTCTATGTATATGTATCTACATATATCTATATCTGTATGTGTGTATTACATATATATATATATATATATATATATATATATATATATATATATATATACATCTGTCTATGTATTCCTACATCCCTCTCTATGTATGTATACATATATGCATATATATATATATATATATATATATATATATATATATATATATATACATACATACATATATTGACATACATACGTATCCATATGATAGATAGGTATATCAGCATGTTTGTTTACAAAACTGTATACACACACTAACATACTGCTAAACATACATAACTGTGAAACCTACTTTGTACATTGCACTACAACCTACATTCAACCTACATTGATATGTGCACATAGATGCCCTCACATACAGATGTATGTACAGCCTTCACTGATAGTTGCTGTATGTCCCCTGCCCTATGCACATCTTCATATACATATGGATACAGACCAATGGCACATATGGAGGGTTCACAGTATGTAGACTTTTAAAGTATTACTTTACATTACCTGTGTTTGTCACAGCTGCTTGCTTTGCCGTTTGGTTTGGTGTCCTGCTGCTCCAGTTGGCAGTTGTCAGCTTTCGAGTGGGTTTTGATGACTGTTTTTGTTTGTGTATGTTTTTTTTTTCTCTCTCGCTCTCTCTCTGTCTCTCCCTACCTCCACAGGGTGCAATGAAATTATTGCATGTGTGGACTGGGAGTACAGCATGCTTTTGTAGGTATCTGCATATGTCCATGTGATGGCCTCTGCACCAATTGTTAGCCAGCATTTGCTAATTGCATGCAGCCAGTTGTGTACTGATTGCAGTTCTCACTGTGATTCCAGGACAGTGCTATAAAAAGGTATGTGAGATAGGTGTAGCCCTTTCAGAGTTTAAGGGCAGGGACCATGCTGGTATGCTGTGGAGACTGTTCTGTGAGTGTAAAGGTTGGTATCTCTCTCATATTTCTGGCTGTGTTGTAGATTAACATTTCTCCATTCATTTATCCAGTTTCCTGTATTAAGTGTGTATGTACACTGACACCTAAGACTACTACTACTGTTAATGTGGGTGTGTGTGCTTTCCTGTGGGACATGTGGTGTAACTGGTATATAGCAGTGGCTCTTGCACTTTGTTGCTATGGCTTCAATATTTGCCCTTTACATTCACTACTTGTATGCCTGCTAGGTGTCTTTACTGTAGTGTGTTGCTGTGGCTTTCCTATTTTCCACGTACATTCACACCTTGGAATGCTTGCTATATCTGCTAGGGTGTTACTGCATGCAGTGTGGTCTGGCCATGGTGTGGGCCTTGACATCTATTAGGGTATTTGAGTATGCTGCTAAGCAGGCCCCAGAGACTCTCACGTGCATCATTTATCTGCCTCATGGAATGGTACATATCAGTGGGGTACACCAATTAAATTGCCTGGTATTCTGCAGTTGTGACTGTGGGTTAGCATGAGTTTATGTATTACTACACTATTTCCGACATGCAAGTGGTGCATACTTTTAGTACTCATAGTTACCATTGCATGTGTTGTAACACCTTTATGCCTACTGTTTGTACATTTCACAGGGAGTCTGTGGGCCATCCCTGTAACTCAGTCACTGTTGCTATGTCTAGGCTCTTAACTATTCAAATATGGCAGTGTCAGACCTCTCAAGTGTACAGATATTTGCAGGTTGTCCACATTTTTGCCTCATATTTTGGTCCATATCTCATAAACAGCTTTTTCTGGAAAATCACTCTGGGCTCAAGTCAGACTATAGTGACAAACATTTCAGTTTCAGACTTCATACCCTTCCAAACATCCAACAAAATGCAAAACCTGTTACTTTCTCAACTGTCTAAGTTTGTTGGAGCATTATTTAGAATGTGTCCCTGTTTTTGGGCCTTTGCTCCACATTTTTTATTACTTAGTCCGGATGTGTTCCTGTAAGAGGTTGTGGGGTATGGGCAGTGATTATCCTGCTGTGAGTATGTGTGTGGCTTGCAAGGTGCTACAGTGACATTATTACCTACTAGCTACCAACTAGCATGGCTGTTTCTGTTCACACACTACTTTTATAAAAATCCACTACATTTGACAGTAAATATACATGACATGCTTTGTGTACTACACATCCTATATTCCCTTTACATTCATTCCTACTATTACATGATATATTTATTGTAGCACAATGTTATTATATAACAGTCATGGCTTAGTGGTAAGTCATGCAGACTACTGTTTCCAAGGTCCTGGGTTCGGGACTGACAGTGGGATTTTATTTTGCTTTTGAGCAGGCTACAGGCCTTGTCATTCAGAGTGACTAAGGCACTTTTAAGCAGTTATAACCGGGTTAGCGCTGGTTTGCGCGGAGCTCACGCATGCGCACTGGTGTTCAGCTCCGCGCACACCCGCTTACAACTGCTTAAAAGTGCTTACTCTTGCACACACCCATGCTATTTTCTTTGAAAGAAATGAAAATGGGGAGACAGGAAAGTGGTGAAAAAGGGGTCACAAAGAGGGTAAGACAGTAGGGAAACAAGCTTGGGTTTTGCAGGAGGGATGTAGGTAAGGCCCATAGCTGCCCATTTCTTCATCAGCAACAGCTGTGCATATGTTTGTAATTTGGTGTGACATTTGAAACCTTCCACCCCTGAGAGAGGTGTAAGGACAACAATAATACTTGTTGTACAGCCAATTGTAATTGACAGTTTCCATGTCCAGCAGACATGTGTGCGAAATGGGCAGCTATGTATGGGATGTAATTTTTTTGTGGGTACAGAGTGCCCTTTTTTTTTTTTTTTTTTTTCAGGTGAGAGTGGTATGTCGGGTACGGGAAGTCGGTATAGCTGGGGAGGTAGGTTGGGTAGGTTAACACAAGACAAACAAGACGCATACAGGGGCGGTGTATGACACATGTGGGGGGGTTACACAATTGACGGGGACGGATGTTTGGATATCTAGAGCCCATGAGCCCACAGATGGCAACAGTGGAACTGATATCCCCACCCATGGGCAGTTGCCACTGTGCCTTCACTGCCCAGGACGGGGATGTGCTGGGGGCTGTGTAGGCCGGGCAGCAGGCATGCCTGTTAGTTGTGCCACCTGTGCCTCAAGCTGGCGTAGGAGCCCAAGAACAGCTTCCCGGATCTCCCTACTCACCACAGTCTGGACATTACGGAGGGTGAGTGGATGTTCTCCTCCGGCCACACTTGCAGAGGGGAGGGATGAGCCCCATCCCCTGCAGCACTTCCACCCACAGGTGGCACAGGGCCACCGGAGGAGGGTCCGGCCTGGGCACTACTACCGGGTGCACTCGCCAGCTGAGGAGGGAGAGGTGGGTCCGCTGGAACCCGCCTTCCCTGTCGTCCCATGTTTTGCATTATGTCATGACAGTTTGGGTTAGTAACATATAATACCATTCACAATTAGTTGTAACAGCATGCATTAGTATTCCCATTAACCAAACACCCAGATATTCAAACCATTGAACAGCAAGCATAACACATGCATATTTTGAACAGCAATACACAGTCCAACAACATGCAGGGTTGATTGATGGCAACAGGCCATCAGGTTTGGATGTATGAACAGGGCAGATGCATCAACGTACATGCAAATATGTATGAACCAACAGGACAAATGTCCAGGGGTGTTAATTGTGATTGCACATACCAATTTCACGGGGAATGGATTATATGTGGTTATAGGGTAGGGTGAAGAAAATTTAATTAACAACTTCAAATACCAATACATATGCTGTACATTTCTAATAGCTGCAGATATATACACACTACAGTTCTGCCTACAGTTTCCTATGTGATAACTACTTCAAGTTGGTGATAGGAATGTTATGCTACATCAATATACATTTTCATTTTTATTCATACACATTCATATCTGGCTCTGTTCAGCTACATCATCCTGCTACATTTGCTTTATATAGCTATAGACAACTGTGGATGTTTGGTATTTCAGACAACCATACTATCTGCATATTGCAGACTGAGAGCAACATATCCAGATTTTGGGATACACATTCCAGCTGCGGTAACATTTTCAACACATGTTACTGTTTGGTTCTGCCTGTCACATTCATTTCATTCTGTACTGACTGCAGTATACTTTATTCAGGAGTTATTACTACTTTATTGGTGGATTCATAACTCTTTCTCACACTCTCTCACTTGTTTTACTTTTACAATTCAGGATGGTACTTAATTCTAGGCTTTATTGACATGTTTTACCTGTAGTTATAACAATCCTTTCCAACAGTCTCACTTCTGTCATGTTTCTGTATTTCAACAGGGATATATTTCACACATGTGTTTTACTCAGCTTCTGCAGCTGTACTTTTCAGCCTGCTGCAGGTTATGTACTATTATATTACAGGTGGGACATCTTTATTTCAGACTTGTTTCATTTTTATGTTTGGATTACAGACTGCATCACATTTTTGTAATCAAGCAATACTTGCAAACCCTCTTCCACTGTTACTTGCACATTTTATTAATTAGTGACTACACTGCACTCTTTTGCTAACTGTCATACTTATATATTTATTTACAGTTACAGGGAGAGGATTACTGACCTGCCTGGTGGCGCAACTGTGACAGCCTATCACCATAGGCTCTACGGTCCGCAGAACGGACACCTGCAGCTGTAATATAAATAAAGTAATATTGGAATACACATCTCCATAATATCAGCTAGGTTAATTTCTTACATAAATAATTACATGTAACTTACTCAGTAGTGGGGCGTTGGGCATTTGCCGGGCCTCCTGGATCCAATGGTTCAGTTGGTCCTGCTTCCATCTCTTCAGGTCCACATGGTGGTGACGGATCTGCTCACCAGTCCTTGGTATCCCTGTGGCACTGGTGAGATCATGAGCCAACTGGTCCCATGCCTCAGCCCTATATGCTCCCCACAGGACCTGGTCCTGCATGAGTTGGGCCTCATGATTGTGGACAAGGAGCCAAACCATATATTTGGACTCCTCAATGCCCCACCTCTGTGCTCGAAAGCAACTACCCTCACCTACACCTGACATTCTGGCTGCAAGTCGGTTCTACAATTGGTTATGCTGTGTATTCCCACCTATGGGGCTTATATATGCTGTTTTTCCTGCACTTATCTGTGATTGGCCATTTTGGAATTGTATCAGCTTCACAAAACCTGCTTTGTCATGCTCCTCTTTCTATTCATTCCTATATATATGCTATTACTGCATTTCTAAGTGCAACTGTCATGGCTTAGTGGTTCAGTACCTTGACTATGGTGCATGGTATCCTGGGTTCGAACCTGACCACTGCTTATTTTATGACTGTCTAGACAGGCTAGGAGGCATGTCTGTGTAAAGGCAGTTTTGTTACAGCTTGCTCAACGTTGCCCATCGGTTAGCTTGTTGGCGCGGCGCGCAGCTCTGCGCAAATGGGTTACGCTTGTTTACGCTTCATTTGGCTGTCAGCATGCATATTGCGCTCAGCTTAGCTATGGGCACACAGTTTCAGTGTGTTAAACCATTACTCACCTATGGGCACTCATTTTATACCTGTTAAACCACTGCTCACCTACGGGCAGATGCACTCAACTTGTTAGACTGTAGCTCAGCTATAGGCACATCTGACATTTTTTTTTATTTTATTATCTCACATTTCTTCAAAATATATGGCCCATTTCATTACATTTTACATAAAATATAATTGTATATGTGTACAGATAAGTCAGAGACTTGTTTCGTGCTTATTTCACTGAAAATAAAAATTGATGTTGTGGGGGCTCGAACCATGACTGCCTGCTCTTCAGCCGACGTCTCTACTGCTACACTATTGCTTCTTGGCTTGCTTTGCATATTTAGTTCTTATATGCTTTTCCACTGACTGCTAACTGTGGCTAAGCTACAGGCACGCCCGCGCAAACGAGCGCACTCACGGGCAAACATCTTTACAATTTAAAAAAAAATTATAAGATGTTCATTTGTACATTTAATGTTCGTAGTCTGTGGGGGCATGTGCTGTGTTGTGTTTATTCACATTTACACGAGCTCTGTCATGAGGGTTTACTTTCGGGACTTTTACTCTTCTGGGGGTGTGTCCGTTTGCAGGGATCGGCCTACGGACACGCCCCCTACTGTCTTCCACGGACTGTGTTAGCCTTAGGTGTGATTCAGCATGCCCTCATGCATATGCATGACATGCTGATGTCACACCGTTTAACTGCAGCCTCCGTGTAAGCCTTGTATCTCTTACACAGAGGCTTCGTGAATCCTGCCCTATATCATTTGTAATGGTGCATATAATTTATAATTTGTAATGGTGCATATAATATATCATTTGTAACGGTGCATATAATATATAATTTGTAATGGTGCATATAATATATCATTTGTAATGGTGCATATAATTTATAATTTGTAATGGTGTATATAATTTATAATTTGTAATGGTGCATATAATATATCATTTGTAACGGTGCATATAATATATAATTTGTAATGGTGTATATAATATATAATTTGTAATGGTGCATATAATATATCATTTGTAATGGTGCATACAATATATAATTTGTAACGGTGCATATAATTTATAATTTGTAATGGTGCATATAATATATCATTTGTAATGGTACATATAATATATCATTTATATCGGTGCATATAATATATCATTTGTAATGGTACATATAGTTTATAATTTGTAATGGTGCATAAAATATATAATTTGTAATGGTGCATATAATATATCATTTGTAACGGTGCATATAATATATCATTTGTATCGGTGCATATAATATATCATTTGTAATGGTGCATATAATATATCATTTGTAACGGTGCATATAATTTATAATTTGTAATGGTACATATAATATATCATTTGTAACGGTGCATATAATATATCATTTGTAACGGTGCATATAATATATCATTTGTAATGGTGTATATAATATATAATTTGTAATGGTGCATATAATATATCATTTGTAACGGTACATATAGTTTATAATTTGTAATGGTGCATAAAATATATAATTTGTAATGGTGCATATAATATATCATTTGTAACGGTGCATATAATATATCATTTGTATCGGTGCATATAATATATCATTTGTAATGGTGCATATAATATATCATTTGTAATGGTGCATATAATTTATAATTTGTAATGGTGCATCTAATATATCATTTGTAATGGTGCATATAATATATCATTTGTAACGGTGCATATAATATATCATTTGTAATGGTGTATATAATATATAATTTGTAATGGTGCATATAATATATCATTTGTAATGGTGCATATAATATATAATTTGTAATGGTGCATATAATTTATAATTTGTAATGGTGCATATAATATATCATTTGTAATGGTACATATAATATATCATTTGTAATGGTGCATATAATACATCATTTGTAACGGTGCATATAATATATCATTTGTAACGGTGCATATAATTTATAATTTGTAATGGTGCATATAATATATCATTTGTATCGGTGCATATAATGTATCATTTGTAATGGTGCATATAATATATCATTTGTAATGGTGCATATAATATATCATTTGTAACGGTGCATATAATTTATCATTTGTAATGGTGCATATAATATATCATTTGTAACAGTGCATATAATATATCATTTGTAATGGTGCATATAATATATCATTTGTAACAGTGCATATAATTTATAATTTGTAATGGTGTATATAATTTATAATTTGTAATGGTACATATAATATATCATTTGTAACGGTGCATGTAATATATAATTTGTAATGGTGCATATAATATATCATTTGTAACAGTGCATATAATATATCATTTGTAGCGGTGCATATAATATATAATTTGTAATGGTGTATATAATATATAATTTGTAATGGTGCATATAATATATCATTTGTAATGGTGCATATAAGATATAATTTGTGACAGTACATATAATATATAATTTGTAATCGTGAATATAATATATAATTTGTAATGGTACATATAATATGTAATTTGTAACAGTGCATATAATATATAATTTGTAACGGTGCATATAAGATATTTGTAACTGTGTATATAAGATATTTGCAATGGTGCATATAAGATATAATTTGTAACAATGCATATAATAAATAATTTGTAGCGGTGCATATAAAATATCATTTGCAACAGTGCATATAAGATATAATTTGTAACGTTGCATATAATATATCATTTGTAACAGTGCTACTTACCGCCTGCCATTTAACATCTTTATATTTATTTCCTAGGATGACGTCTTTCACCGTGTATCAACTCTAATGCTCCAGCATGGTCCTTATCTGACATCATCACAACTTCATGACACAACACGGAAAAAAAAGCTCACCAAGGAAGTGTCGGGCTAAGTCACCAGGCAATTTAACATGTCTTGTCAAGTTTCCTAATTACATTTTCCTACCGTGCACTTTTTATGAACTAACCTTTGAGATTTGGCATTTGCATAAGAGTTTAATGAAAGCTATTGCTAAACTGCACGCCATTATTTTTGAATTTGCCCACACTTTGAGACTTTATCAATATCAGAATATGGTGTCAAAATTCTAGGTGAGACAAGGGAATCTTAACTATGGCAGTCAGTGCTTTATGTGAGGTGCAGGTTTGCTCTGTATGTCTATCCATTCATGTTTTTCTATATGTGTAATACACCATAATATGAATATCCATTAACAGCAACAAAGTCTCAGTTTAGGGATGAAGACATTACAATAATTGTATATCAGTATTGATTAGACAAGACTTTTAATATCAGATGTATCTCACAGGGACTATTTTTAATGTGGTATATTCTAACACCCTGTAAAGACTTACCTTGGAAAATGATGGGAAATGTTTATATTTGCATGCATTTTTTTTCTTGTTGTCTATGAAGATACATGTGATATTTCTTTTCAGTCATGACTAAGTATAATGTGAAGCAAAAATATTTAGGAAAGATCATTGAAGGTACAACATTACAACAAAATTAGAATAAAAAGGACATGATATGTATACCATTATTAGAAAGAACAAATGAACATTCAAGTTAAGGAATGCTAAGAAATGAAACACAGTCTTACTGCTAGATGGCAATGACATGATCGGGGGAATGATTTGATATAGGTAAAAATAATGCAATAAGGTAAAAGGGGCATATTGTCATTAAGTCATATTATACAATTATAGGGAGCTCAAAGGATCTCCCTCTAACTGTTATATAGTTACCATAAAATTACTGAAAGTCTGCAGGACAGCTCATTGGACTTATAGAAAAACAGAAAGGCCAAATACATTTCAGTCTGAGGCCAGAACAAATTATGGAACCCTCTCTGCACAAATATAGGCTATTGTATACACTCAATAGAAGACTGAAGGAGTAGATGTGAAATGGGGGTATTTTTTGTGATTTGTTAAGATCTTTTGAGAAGCTACCAAGAAAATATAAAATTAGTTGAAAACCATTTGAACAGAGCTGTAATAGGATGGCTTATAGGTTATCTGAGAAAAGCTTATGAGTCTGAGAATGTTTTAGATGATACAAAATGTCTTGCTGGAGTTTTCAAGGAGCTTATTTGGACTCCATGTAATTCTGTCTGAATATAAATAACATGGCTGACATGCTGAAAGAAGTAAACTGTCATCTTTATGCAAATGGTATTATATTGTACAGCCAGAACACAGAGTGAGGTATTGTTTCCAGAGTGCTGCAAGGACCATTTATACAGTGATATATTATTGATCCAGCTGTCATTTACTGATAAAAAAGGAATACGTATTAAATGGCTCTTTTTAAGAACTCAGGCAATGCTATGTGTGTTAAATTACATTTCTCCAGCAACAGATCTGTGATGATGGTCCATGTTTATATAAGCACCCAGAGGTTTTTAACCTTAATGAGGAAAATCATATAAAATAGTAAAATCTACAGGGTTTATTGTACAGACATATTAACTGAGCACATAACAACAGAAATAAGGATGAAACTTCTTTCTGCCTAGTGTTGCATACTCCTAATAAAGCTGCTTTCAAATGATGGAATATACAATAAAATGTATTTTTAATAGGATTGCTGGATCACTTTCCTAAAGATGTCAAAGCATACAGATGTTAGAATGATACACCATGCTTGAAGGTCTGGGTGGGCTGCTAAAAATTAAGCTTTGCAAATGGCTTTTTAAAGGGAGACTTTTAAAGGAAGTACACAATTGTAAAATTGTTTTAGTATGCAATAAGGGATTTTGTGATATTATTTTGCCCTTAAACCAAATATAAATAAGTTTTGTACCCGTCTCCTACATTATAATGTTTATCACTTATTTAACATCAAAAAATGAAAAAAAGATCTTAAAACATGTTAAAATAATATCAGGTACCATGACTAATAATTTACAATTACCATTTTTACCAAACACAGCAGTCCCATAAAAGTAAACGTGTTTGTGTCTTTCGGCTTTTCCCGGTTAGGGGACGCCACAGCGGAACTCTGGTCCGCTAATGATTGGCAGTAGAGTTTTACGTGCTGGCTTGCCGGGCCTAACGCACAACTTTCAACGAAGGAACGCCCATTCACGAATGTCGCCACACAGAAGACGCTCTAACTGAGGCTCGAAGGGGTTAATCTACCTGTGAGGCGACAACGCTACTGCAGCACCACCACTGCAGTTATAAAAGTAAACGAGTTACTAATAAAATATTGTTTTGCTGTATTAATGAAAACTATAAAAACATGCAATGTGTTGCAAAACATTTTCACACTGAGCAAACTAAATTTCAGGTTGAATATATTGGGAACCAAATTTATGAGCCAAGAGTAATAAATATCAGTGTGTATTTATCAATTTGTGATATGAGTAGGAAATGTAACTTAATAGTGTTATAGTCTGTCTGCACGAAAAATGATTATATACGCATATATGGCCCTACCTATGAATGAGCTTTGCTGAGGGAAAATAATTCAGTTATCGTTATACAATCGTGGTCTTATTAATCATAACGATATTGCAGCAAAGTTGGATGAGGTATAACTAAAAATAATAGCAAAGGAATATTTTCTTTAACAAATGTGTCCAAAGACATACTTTTGTGCCTTGCTTCCAAGCATACCTCTGAATTGGCCAGATTTTTACAGAATGTCCATATTTTTGCCCGACATTTTTGGTGTATTCCTCATAAAATTTGTTGTTTTCTGGCAAATCATTGAGAATTTAATTCACTAAAAATGACAGGCATTTAAGTTTCAGACGTCATGACTTTTGGAAAATGTATACCAATACAAAACCTATTATCTTAGCAACTTTGTAAGTATATAAGAGTTATATTTAATAATTGTCCCTATTTTAGGACGTTTGTCCACCCATTATTTTTGGCTTTGTCCAGAATTCTTGTGGTAAGAAGTTGAGATGTATGCTACCTAGTATGTAATAAATATGCATAAATATAGAAAAAAATAAATAAAAAAATGAACCCCATTCCTTAACATGTATACACATGTATCTGAATATACGTGCAAAAAGTTGCTTTCCCAAATTATATTAGGGGTCTTCATGAATTTAATTCCATTTCTTTCCCAGCCAAACAAGTCATTTCATCAGGCACAAAATATGTATTGCATACTTCAGATTCTATAAGATCCCTGCTACATTATTTTCTTCCTGGCAGTCATCCAAGAGTTGGGATAGAGACTTACCCAGGCTGGAGCACTCATGTCAGGAAGGTAGCTCCTGGGCTCTGTATGTGTCTTTGCAGATCCACACCATGCACATTTACTGCCAAGGCTTGCCGGAGTCCATTACAGAGTTACTGCAATAAGCACAGAGCAGCAGATTAGATTAATGCTGCTAGAAACCACACGACATGAAACTAAACTTATTAGGAAGAGTGGTATCAGGCTAGCTAGATTAACTTCCTGACAGCTGCACAGAATGCTGATGTGTGGTCTGAGAGCTGCCCAAAGCATATCAGATGAGCTCAGAGGGGAATTCAAAAGCAAATGGACACACCATAAACTCAGAGTGAAAGCAGGCAACTTCTCTGTTGTATGTCCACATGAGACTTCTGTATACTCTCTCAGGCTATGTACTGCTGTTAAAATTTCAAGTCTGGGAAAGGCATTTTGCATGCCAAACGCTTTAACTCACAACTACATAGC